>NC_081835.1:3437500-3722500 GCF_030867095.1 Alligator mississippiensis
TAAAGTTTCTTTTCCAGTTGAAATCCAGTCATTTTCATCTATTTTGGGTGCCATCCTTGTGCATCCAAAAAATCATGAGTTCGGATCACCAAAATCATGAGATTTTTTGTAAAGTAATATTTTCAGTAGTAAGTTTTCTCTGCTTCCTGATACAGTACTGGGACATTTAGCATTTGCCTTTTTGAGCTCTTAAATAAAAGAGCCACAAACTTTTTAAGACAGAGTCTGAGATTCTGTGATTGAAGTCTGATTCCAGCAGCGGTGCAAGTGTTGCAGGACTCCTGATAAAACTGCAAGAATTGGCAACACTGTGTTTATAAAAAGGATATTGGGCAGTTAGAGTTGCTACACCTGTGTTAGACACCCTGCCAAAGGCTGAGGCCAATCCAAACTTTTAAAAGAATGCTAGATAATTTAACAGAAAGTGTGACTTTTAGTTGAGGATTTACCTTTAAGTTAAATGAAAACATGAGCACTAACACCATTTTCAGCACAAAAGTGAACAGATCATTTTATCAAAGAGATATCAAAATTGGAATAAAAAGGAATATAATTGTCCAAGACAGCTTTCAGTCTGCATTATTAAGGTCTATAAGTATGTAATGATGGCTCTTTAACTAGGTGAGTAGCATTAGGTTTATGTTGTGCTAACTTATTAAACATGCTATTGCAGTTCTTGTTAGTCAAAGCATTTTGCTTTTGACATCAGCAATATGAAGTGCATTTTGCCAACTTATATTAAATAGCAGTTAACACTTACAGTTTGTGGTTAATCAGGCCTGGACATTTTTTTAATTTAGATTTACCAAGCAGATTTTTAGATTGGCCATTATAGGATGCAGCTTTGGAAAGTTAAATGTGAAAATACTTCTGCAGAACTTTTATATGGAGTTCTTTTACTTAAATATGTCTTCTGTCAGATTTGTGTTCTTTTACTATCCCTCTGAAAGTGTTAATTGCTTCACTCTGTCTTTCCTCCCTGCCCCTTTTTTTTGCTTTCTCTTTCTCTTCCTCCGTTTCACTTTTGTCTCATCTGGTTCTTAAATTGTGGTAAGCAGACTTCTGCAAAAAAAAAAAAAAAAAAAAAGGAAATGTGTGTATTGGTCTCTGAAAGGAGTCAGATTGAAGGCTTATTTTCAACCCTTCTAGGAGGCTTTTGCAATTTTGGGCCCAGCATTGAAAGCTACCTTTTCTCTGAAAGTTTTGCCCTAGCCCATTCCAGAGCAGACATTTTGTCTTAGTGGGTGCTGGATAGAGATACTGTTTGAAGTATCTTGGTCCTAGCCTAATAAGGGACTGCAAAATTAGTATCAGGATCTCAGTTTAAATGTTGAAGTAGGAAGGGAAGACACATAATGCAGCTGCAATGCACTCCGAATCTGGGGCTCAATGAAATATAAGCTGCTGTATGTTGTCCAAGCCGGGTATTTTCTTTCTTTTCCTGTTCCCTATCGTGTTAAATCGTGGAGCTGGGAGTTCCAAGACGCTTTATTTTTGACATCTACAAACATTAATTCCTCCAGTGTAACAGCACTGGAAGAGAAGACTAAAAATATGTAGAAAATACTAAATTTTTTTAGGCAGAAATAATTCCATGCTTGGTCTTTTCTGAGCATTAAGCATTTAACTTCTGTAGCAGACTTACAGTGCAGTGCACCAAACACAATTTAAAAAGTAAAAATAAAAAGCTGAGAGGATATACCATTCTTTCTGTATTGGATGAATAGTGCGGGAGTATGAAATTAAGGGGAAAAGGCTTCTTAAAAACAAGAGTAAAACACAATAATAGGATTTAAATAATCCCATCCGCAAAAAATATGAAGCATCATTTGTAGGCTAAAACAGTAGTTCTTAACCTTTTTGGACCCGAGGCATCCCTCGCAAAATGCCAGCTCCTCGTTTTCACTTGCTTTTTGACTGCTGAAAAATAAGAGCAGGTTTTCTATTGCAGAGAACTCAGAAAGACCACAACAGGTCGAATCGTTCTCATTTGAAATCTCTGGATTGATCTTGTGTATTGTGTTTGCACACCTAACTGTGCTAACATTGTTTGCCACCCTGGGGCACCCCTGAAAGGATCTTGACACTGAACTAAAAGGGTGACTCTGAGTTGACCCAAACCCATGAGGAACCCATGTAACAGCCGTCAGTGCGGCCAGATCACTTGTGAGCATGTTGAAGCTCCGGTGTTCACAGGAGGTAGGTACCCTGGTACTATGATGAAGGCAATTAGAGTGTGCTTCCTTGTCTGAAGTTAAGGCAGTCCATTTGACACGTACCTCCTAGAACAGATACAGCTCCTGTTGTTGGTCCTGCATAACTACTGCGTTTGTCCACAAAAAATGGGGCACTCCCTTGACAGTGGTGGTTGTTTTTTGTTGGGGGGGGGTTTGGCCTTGCCCAGTCAAGAGTTAAAGCAGCCCAGTCCTGGAGACATGAGTGTGTGTAGATCATGGTTGCTAGGCTCTTGCATGAGAGGCATGGGCTTTATGGTTAAATATTTTAAAATGTCATCTTGAAGCTCAGAGGAATGGTATGAAATGGCACTGTTGAAATACTATAAACTGCATTAGACTTTTAAATGAAGAATGAATTTATTTGCATGGCGTTAAATCAGATGAGCATAAAAGTACAAGATTTTTATCCCAACTCTGAAGCGAGGGGAAAATGGGGTGAATATAAGTATCTCTGTTTGGTAGATGTGTAGTATTGAATTCTTTGTTAAATATATTTCGTACTTTCTGTTGTGTTCCTCATGCACCAGTTATGCAGCACATACAGTCCGATTGTTTCTGTGTTCCAAAGGTTAAGTTCCTTTTCAGAACTGAAGACACAATTTCTTTGAAACTTGTTTGCTGTTCATCTTGTGCAGCACTGTAAGAACCATGCCAAAATAAGGTAGGTGAAGGGAGGACATTAAGATCCTATCTGTTCCCTGGACAGGCTCCTAACTGAGGCTTGAGAAACCTGGGTCCAATTCAAGGCCCTTCTACAGACAGCTGATGTTACTGCAAGCGATCACTCAAACTCTCGGCATCAGTTCCCTGTTTGTAAAGCAGTAATAATACTTCCTTTCACACACTCTTTTCCTGCCTTTTTGAGAGCAGGCTGTGGTTTTGGGTCAGGACTATCTCTTGCTATATGCTGTGTCTCTTGCAGAGCCCATAGGTTTTACTAAGATAAAAATAATACGGATTTTAAAGAGTGGCTTTGCTAGTAAATGCAATTGTCTCCTTTGTTGCCCACCTCTCCTTGGATTTTAGTCTCATTCTTTATTTTATCTCAGTTGTGTGGAAACACATGAAATGAAAGATCATTTCAGTTCATTTGTGTGAGATGTCAGGACTTGCATATATAAAACTCCCTTTGAAGTCACAGCTGGAGTTTTCTGCATGTAATGCAGACCTTTTGGTAGGCACTTTGCTGTTTGCTACTGCTGTTCCCTCTGAATTCATGCTCTTTTACTCAGGTTTATATAGTTCTTTGGAACCGTTTGTTTTCTGCCATTTGGATTCTCAAATTGGTTTTGTAAGCATTTGAGCTACAGGATAAATGTACTGAAAAATAAAAGGCCAGGGAATATGTTTCATATACATGTATAGCTTGTTGTCTAGTTAAGACATAATTTGTACTTAGGATTTGTACAAGAACTTTGTACTTGTTAACAAGGGCTGCTGTCACAGGCTAATGTTCAGCCCACCACTTGTACTTGACTTTCATATAGCACAGTACCTCTGCTCTCCATCCTTGTTCTTTTCTGAGAAATAAGAGCTTTGAATTGCACACAATTTCTACTTCAGGCACTGCAGAAAGTACCAGTATTATACATTTCAGTACCCTCTCTACTCGAGAGAGAACAGACAGTGCTGAAGGAGGTGCAGCAAGCCTATGTGCGTGCGTGCAAGCCTGAAAGTAAATGGATAGGTGGCTTCGCAATCAATTGTCTGCTCGCTTTGCAGGGATTCAATGAGTGATATCCCTTACCGGGGGAGTTAATCATTTAAGATGATGCAGGACAATCCACTTATAAATATACAACTTTGTAAGACAGGCTACATTTTGTGTGTGCTGGTTCAGCTGGGTAGTATGAGTTCAGAGTGAGCATATGAGTGCCACAGATGCCCATTTAAAATTTGGTCCTCATCATTAAAGCAATTTCCGGATCCATGATCTCAGCTATATTAAAGACTGACTGTTAGTCTGTGGTCCATTAAAACAAGTGTGCTCTTCTGGGACAAGACTCATCGCAGAATTCATGGTGAAGTTTTAAGTGCAGAGTAAGGCCAGGGGAGCACTGGGGGTGGGAGGCAAGCGGCAGGAGGACAGGCAGTGGGGAAGGGTTGGCGCAGGTGGAGTAGAAGGAGCAAGAGGCTGCCTGCCCCCCTGCCACGGCTTTCCCTCCCGCTTGCCCCCCTGCTGCTGCTTTTCCTGTTGCAGTGGTAGGTGGGGGGGAAGATGCTTAAAACTATCCTCCGTTGTATATGTAGGAGGTTTATTGTACATTTGAAATAGTCTTGGATTCTTGTAAGTGTGGCAGATTTTGTAACAGGCAGGCAGGCGAATGCAGACCCTTGGGAATACCTACTATTGTGAGGGTTTGTATTATTTTTTTATTGTGTTATTTTTTTTTTCTTTTTTATAAAAGTCACATATTCCAAACTCAGATATTAAGTTTCTGTATTCCTTCAGTGCATCCTGTCTGTGAATCGTTTTGAACAGATAATATTATCCAAATCTTAAGATGCTTCTTAAACTTTGGAAATTAAACAGGAATACATTTTTGTCTGTATGAAAATTTTTGGCTTTTGAAAAATGTAAACAGTTGGATTTCACTTGCAGGTTCAAATAACAACCCCCTATTTTCTGTTTGTTCCCAAAAGGCTGCTTTGATAATGCCTCAAGTTAATGGTAGGGAGTTGTTTTACCTTGCAAGAAAAAGGGGAATAGGCAATATTTGCACCGTATTGGGACTGTTTTTCTAGAGCTGTGTGAAGTAGTTTAAAGGCAGAAGTTTCTGTGCGGCGCTTCAGAGAACATATGCATGCCATGTCAGGCAGCGTTAGCGGACATCGCCAGCTGAAAAAATGTCACGCAGCTGCCATTGGAACAGTGCTGGCCATGCCCTCGGAGCGTGCCAAAAACCGGCTCCATGACATTTTTCCAACAAGCGCCGTGTGTGGAGCAGGACAGCGTGGGTCGGGCTCGGGGCTCGTTTCCACTACAGTGCTCTCCAGCACTGTCTGGTGCTTTATAGAGGTGCCCAAAGAGGTTCCTCATCGACTCTCACCCTTTCCCTTTTCAGTTGGCACAGTTATAAATGTGAAGCAATTCAGGGCAGGCAGATATTGGGAAAGAGCTGCTAGTTTCTAGAATCTAGTGTCTAGGGTATATTTGTTTGTGTTTTACCTAATCTACGGTAATTTTAACTACTATTACGTAAGGTTTCACCTTGTATTTTTTTTAATGCTACATTCCTAATTGTGTAAAAAAAACAACAAAACAACCCAAGGCGTATTATTAGTGCAAATTATAAAATGGTTGTCCTTGAAATCAAATTGTGTTAACAAATACTTCTTATAGTTATCCTTTTCATGTAGCTTCAGTTGCTGTACATGTCACAGGTAAGCTAGGTACTTGAAAGGGTATAATTAATCTGGTCTGTGTCCATTTATCATGGCATACCTGATTTATCCATATTTGACATTCGCATGTGGCTACCTGTGGGATTCCAATAGAGGCCAGTGGGTTGCGTGTTCCTGTGCGTTTTAATTTCAAACTAAGGTTCAGAAGAGTATAAAAAAAAAAAAAAAAAAAAGAACAATACAGGATTAGCATCGTGAGGGGCTTTTTATTTACTTATTAGGAAAAATAGCTAAATATTCTGACAGTAAAATGGTTTGTGACAAGCGCAGGCCTTAATTCTGCAAGCTGATTTGTGTGGGTTGATGCTGATGTCTCTCTCTATAAAGCACTGTTGAAGTTATTTGGCCTCTGCTGTGTGTGGAAGTCATCCTGGAGGACTCTGGACGTATTCATCCAGACAGAGTCGATATTAGACATCACATTTTCAGTTTTGAATTCCTACAGACTTCAGATTAATTATGAAAATGTATCCTTCCCAAAACATGGCAGCTGAAAATATTCCTTGACATATGCTCGTGCTGATAAAAATAACACTTGTCAATATTAAATTAATGCATAGATAATTAACTTGATTATATTTAAGTTAACCTTTGCATGTAAAGGTACATGGAAATTATGGTGTTAATGTTGTGTACGGTAAGAGAACAATTTAAAAAATCAATTATTTTAACTATTGTTGGTTGGGTTATGCCAGGTACCGTTGTGGAAAACATTTATGTACTTTGTTAATTATATGCTTTGTCAGGCTTTTTGGGGTTTTTTTGGAACAGCTGAATAATCAAAGAATATGAATTTCACTTTTATGTAATAGTTTAGATTTGTGATCTAATACTTTATGTAATACTTTATCTGTAAATTACTGGAGAGTTTTTAATCATTAATCGGCAGTGTTGAGAAATTGGTTTTCTTAAATAACAAAATTGCTGAAACAGATTTTACTAGTGAGAAGGCTGAAAGCATGCGAGTTTATCACTGGCATACACATCCACTCTGACGTACTCTTATCTCTTTCTCCCTCATATAACTGTTGCACAGATCTCTCTGGTAGCAGATGGCTGGAATATAATGCACTGTTAAACAAATAAAACCATTAGATACATAATGTTGCCTGGTAAATGACTGTGCATTGAAAACGGTTACAAAATTTTAAGTAGAAAATAAACTTCATTTTAGAGTTCGTTTAAAGAAAGGGGAATAGAACTTAAATTGCTCTCAGAACACAAAGCATCTCTCATGTTGTATGTCCTAAAAAAACCAACGATTCTCTCTTATCTGCTGTGGAATAATGAGTTCTCAATCCGAGTGCTACTAG
The DNA here is from genome assembly GCF_030867095.1 of Alligator mississippiensis. NCBI lineage: Eukaryota > Metazoa > Chordata > Crocodylia > Alligatoridae > Alligator > Alligator mississippiensis. The sequence continues at coordinate 3,444,456 of NC_081835.1, forward strand.
GTGTCAACTACCAATAAGCAATTATTTTAAATTTAGCTTTGAGAGAAAATATTTGTTTTGTAATATTTCACCATTAACTATTGCTATTATCTATTCATTTTTTTTCTCACTTTCAGCATGTACTGAAATATGCTGTAGTAAATGATAGTTTGAATAGTGTCATATGGCTCTTTAACATAATTATTTTTTCATAATTGTAAGCAGCTGAGAGATGCCCTTTTTGTCTTTTTGTTTTAGATATGCCAATATTTGGTCTTTGTCCAGCTCATGATGATTTCTATTTGGTGATGTGTAACCACTGTAATCAGGTCGTAAAACCACAGGCATTTCAATCACATTATGGTAAGTGCTTAACTATTTTTAATAATTAAGGATGAGGTTAAATCGGGATTAAGCCTGGCAATTTTTGATTATCCCTCTTCACGATCTTTGAAGTGAATGATGCGAACATCATTGTATTGTAAATACAGTCTGAGAACCGAGGCTCTGTTCAGTCTAAATGCTAAAATGTTTTAGCACCTTTTTAGAAAAATGTTCATCTATCCAAATAGGGTTGTCCCTGTTGATGCTAGTAGACTGTTTCAGTGCTCCTATCTTGAACCCCTGAATCTGTACAATCCAGTTTGAAAGTTTGTGTGTGTAGCTTGTGTGTACACATCTTTGAATAGTAAGAGTTGTGCAGTTGCAGTAAGAGACACAAATTGGAGCTGGAAACTAAACTTCCAGATGTTGTTGTGGAGGGATGGAGCATAATGCACATGAGAGAGTAGTGAGCTAGTTTATTTAAAAAGGATCAATTTTCATTTGCTTTAGTGCTCAGATGATTTTTTGTATATAAACTATGCTAGGAAGTTCTTGTTATGTTGGTTGGTGTTAGCCAATGTTGACACAGCACTAAGAAAATGTGAAGTGCTATACAAGTTCAAGTATTACTTCCTATGAAAAAGACAACCGAGGGAGGCAGCCATTTCTTTTAACTGCAGTGGAAACAAATACAAAATTATGGCATGTAGTCTTCGCCTTGTTTGAATTGGGTTCCGTGAATATTGATCTCTGCCGTACTGGTGAAATTTAGAGGAAGTTTTCTAACCAAATGCTACTATGGGGCAAGTGTACGTCTACTCTCGTTTTTTCCTGATATTGGTGGGGTCTGTGTGTATGCATGCCTACATATGCACACCCCTACTTCCCTGGTTGCTGGAAAGGATCCACTTCTGTGGATCATCTCTTGGATGGTAAATGTTGGTTAGGGAATGCAGAGGGGATTATTCCCTTTTCCCCCCCATCTCTCTTCCTCTTTGGTTTTCCTTCCTCTGGATCACACGCTCCTCTTCTCCCTCTCTCTCCTTCTTCAAATGACAAATACAGTCCTCGGGAAGGTTTGTGATATAATTCTTTCTTTCTCAGTGATTTAGGACAGGGTGGCCAACCTGTGGCATGCATGCCACAAGTGGTACGGACAGCCTCTGTGATATGTGGCAGACCAGGGAGGGGACAGGCAGGTAGGACAGGGAGCAGAGAGCAAACGAGGCAATTGGGCAGGGGTCGGAGTGGCACTCGGGGAGGGGCTGATTTGTGGCACACCTGACAAAACTGTTGGTCCTTACCGGTTTAGGAAAAAAGCAGCAATAAAAAAAAATGTCCTCCAGAGTTCTGGGAAGAGAAACGCTTTCCTTCATCTAGCTGCTGTGAGCCAGTACCGGCCGAGAACAAGCTTATTCCTCATCAGTCCACTTTTTCACCTGTCTCTGAATAGCAGGCCATCCAATAAATCCTTCTAATATATATATCACATTAAAGTGATTCTGAGTACTGTTAAAAATACATTATGGGGGAGGACTGTATGGGACAGAGATCTGAGTGCTGAGATGCAGAACCTTTCATCTCAAGGTCACTGACTTAAAACGGGCATGGGCTGGTAGAGGGACAAGTTGATGTTACATTGCAGATCGTTTTGTGAACTTTGTGAAATAATGTGATGATTTCCAGCTGGTTTCTTGCAGTCAGGTGTCTGTGTTACAGAAACCAGTATTATAGTTGTTGGCATGAAAACCTTCTTGGCAGTCTCAGCAGACAGGTCATGAATTGAGTGGGCCTGGAAATTGAAGCACTGCTCACTCCGGGAGACTGAAGGTGTTGGGAGATATGTAGAAGGTCATCATGCATTTGTTCTTAAAGTTTGATTAAGAGTCTTACGCGGGCATTGCTCTCACTTTGAGGGAAGGGCAAGGGGGAGAAGAGATTGCAAAGCAGTGTTGTGAAAAACGAAACCTAACATATTTTTTACAGGTTCTGTATCAGTTGTGCTCACATCGTAGGAATGTGACATGCCAAAAAAATTTCAGACATGCTAGAAACATTCTCCTCTTACTCTGAATATGAGAACGAGCTGTTTCAAAACAAGTGTAAAAGGCAGTGATAAGGAATGTCAAGGTTCTCGTTAACGTGTGCTATTATAGACAATAAGGAAGTTGGACAACTGTCTAGAAGTTTGGAAGGAAATGGGTGGAGTCCGCAGTGATTGGAAAAACAGGGCCGGGTGTTGTCGTCGGCTATTAGATGGGTTTGGCTTGGTGTAATCTAACTTCAGAAAGATGAGCAGGCCAATGTGAATGTGAGCTAGTTCATACTTTCTGTTTTCAGTCCTTAACTTGGTTCATTTGTTAGGTGTTGTTTCTCATTTTAGCTTTCTTATATGTAAAAGCTGCTGATAAATCCCACAGACAAATGATTTTCAAACACCAGCGTATGCCTAGGATGAAGAAAATGGCAGGAACAATGAAAACACCCCGTTATTTAAAAACAGTGTATTTCAGCAGCATTTGCATTTTAAGTAATTGGGTAGAGAACTTGTGCTCATCATTGTTAGGGGCTGGAAGGGACCTTCCAGATCATCGGGTCCAGCCCCCCTGCACATGGAAAGATTGCTGGGGTCATCTTTAAACATGCAGAAAATCATTGTCTCTGGATTTTCACAATCAAGTTTTCCACTGAACAAGATCTTTCACTTGTGGTTTTATTTTAGGATTTGGATTTGTTTTTGTTTTGTTTTTTTAACTGGGTCTCAACTGATTTGAAGAAAAAAAAATCACAGCAGCCCCTCCAAGTCATGGCTTTTTATAAATTTTCCATTCTTTTGAAACACTACCAGAGAGATAGGGATCTTAGATGGTTATACAGCTTTTGGGTAGTGTGTTGCTTGTACGTGGTGTTCTTTAAAGCTTGTCACGGTGTGATTTTTAGTTTCCAAAGTAGAATACGCTCTTTCAAAATGTCATTTTTGTCAGAGGAAGGTAAACAAACTATTCACTGAAGTTAATGAGCTTATTAATTTCCTCCAAATCATGTTTGTGATAAACTATTTGCCTAGGTAGGCTGAAAGGGCATTTTAGTTCATATGCTTTTTTTCCTAGATGACATGTAATCAGATGATTTGAAATATAATCTTATTCCGTTAACTGCATTTAACATTTTAATGAAATATATTTATAGAGGAATCTATTAATTTATTTGACTTGTGTCCAGCTGGTATTTCTATTTTTTGCTGATCTTTGTTGTGCTGCCAGAAAGGATATTAGTCAGAATTTGAAATTAATTTTTTATTTTTTTTTGAAGCAGTTAAAACAAGTACATAAGATATGAATTGTAGTTGTAATCAGTTTTGGCTGCTATTTATTAGAGGATAAATATGCCATTAAAATTGGACTGCAAAATGCGGTCTGGACACCCAACTACAAAATTGCTGGTTTTGTAAAGGATTAAAAAGGTGCTATAATATTTTTTAAAAGCACATGAAGCTTACAGTGGTGTTACTTTTCTCTATCAATGATGATTAGTTTAACTCTTCCCTGAAAAGAAAAATTCCATTGTCCACACAACAAAATTGTATAACCTCTTCGATATCCTTGGGTAGATTTCCTACGCGCTGTGTATTGTGTGAAAAGCAGTTGGTTCAGATTATTCCGTTTGTTCAAAATAACTGTTTGTGCGGATTATTTTACACTTTTAGGGGGGCAAGTGATACTTAACATCACTGTAACCATGCTGTACCTTCTCTGTGACTTGAGAGAGAGAGATGTCCTTTATTTTTTTTGTCTCCTGTTTCTTCCCTCCCTGCAGCTTTCCATCCCTTTCTCTCGCTCAACCTCTAGATGTTTGCTGTGTCCTCACAGGGGTCCCAATATGAGCAACACTTAGACTTTGGGTTTGTAGGCCCAATGCTTCCTGCATCCTGACCCTTGCTAGTCTGCTTTTGGCAAAGTCACTTATCCTCTGTGTCTCAGGATTTGCACTCGCAGCATGGAGATAATGTACCTTAAGGTATTTTGAGATCTGTGGGTGAGGTGTTTGCTCGTGTTGTCTGTCAATTATTTAATGGTTGTGGAAAGCTATATAAGCGCTAACCCTGAGGAGAGAAAGTGCTAGGGTATCATGTTCCTGAATCCCTAGGCAGGCATGTCCAGTCCCTCTACTGATTCTCACCGCTTTGTCATGCAGTAGCAAATAAGATTAACTACTCTATTCAGCTTCACTTCTGCTGTTGTGTGGACAACAGGGAAGCTGTGAAGAATGCCTGTTTCACCTTGTTGACCCTTTTGGAAAGCTCAGAGCAGCAGCAGAGGCAGATGCTAATTATTCAGCCTAAACGAGGGAGATGCAGGGGGGGAAAGGATAGAACAGTACAGGCCACCTTCCCCTTCAGCAGTTTCCGGGAGGCCCTGAGGCTGAAGAGGGGTAGCTAGGGTCATCACCACCCCCAGCCCTGCTGTTGCCAGAAGAGGGAGAAGTTGGGGAGCTTTCTCCTTTCAGCAGGTGGAGAGAAGCAGATGTTCACATTTGTCAAATACCTGTTAGCTAGCGGCTGACCAGCGCCCTGGAAATCCCAGCACGGGCTTCAGCAGCATGAATTTTAAGTGTGTGGGGGGCATCATCTCAGGGGTTGCCTTTCCTACGCCACCTCTTCCACTCACCACCTCGAGCCAACTCCATCACATGCACTCATTTATGGCATCTTTGGCTAGTCCGTTTTACTCCTGGGGGTAGTGAGTGTCTGGTAGATACGTTTCGAGCGTTTGTGTCTAGATGAAAAACATATTCAACCTGATTTTAATCAGGATAAAAGGTCCCATTAATTTTCTGCAGCTTTGATAAAAATACTCTCAATCAGCATTGCTGTACTTGACCTTTTGAAATAGGTTGTGGTAATATCCTGGGTTGTTTTTATGTTTGTTTGTTCTTAATTTCTAATATTGCCTATAACTTAAGCATCAGAGGCTCTTCAGCCTAGCATCGCATTTAGTTGCTTCCCCTGTCTTGTAGCTGGAACCAGAACATAAATGATCTCGTACTCACTTCCTGCAAAGTTGTGCTCTTGCACAACTTGACATCAGGATTTAGAAAACCATCTAGAAACTTGACATCAGGATTTGAGAGGTTTTTTTTGAGGTATTGGTTTGAAGTTCTTGAGGTATTAGCATTGTTTCTAGGAAGGGAAGTATGAAGTGGAAGATGGTGTGTCTGGGCTAGATGGTATTTAAAGCAGAGAAAGGAAAAGAATCTGCCTCTGGAGCCATCAAACCTGAGGGGTATTTTTTGTTGTTTGTTAGAAGGCTGCGTGAGCTCATACGTCCTTTAAATGGACAAGGCTTCATTTATGTTTAGGATCTATTTGGCCGTAGACTAATTTTTCTCAGTAATTAGGTGCGTGCTGTTCACCCGTGACTCTTGACTAGTGTAAAAATATACAAATCATAGGAATTTCAGACAATATTGGTAATCCAAAACCCTTCTCCTGTAATGGTCCAGTAACCGAAGGAAAACTTTTAGAGCCTCTGGCTTTGCACAGTTGGGCCAGCAACCTGCCATGCATATTGCTGAACAGGCACAGGTGGTTTTTGACATACACTAGGCCAAAGCTGGTATATATAATTAAAAAAAATCATCATTGGCAACCTCAGCAGGTTCCTTTTGCAGCATGAGCCAGTCCTCATACAGTTGTTCACAAAGTCTAGGTTCCAGCAGCCAGATTTTAGTTTCTGGGTGCAGTAACGACTAGCTTAATTTCTTCTTGGCAGAGCTGTGTGAAATTCTATAGCGTTAGCAAGAACCATTTTGGCATATTCCCAAAAAGGAACGGGCTCACAATTCAGCATAGGATTTGTTTCAAAAAAATATTTCGACTGATTACTTAGTTATTTTTAAATAGTACATCGTTAAATAAGAAAGCATTGCCACCTGCAAAAGTAAGTCACTGTAAATATACCAGCGTTACAGTCAGGGCTTGAAATACATACCCAGAAACTATTAGCTAAGTACTAAGCGTCCCAGCCAGGGTAAAAAATAACACGCTGTTCTGCCATGGTCACATCCCCCCAAAATTTTAAGAATAAAATAGGTGGATATTGGGTTTAAGTGTAACATCACAATCAGTTCTTTTAGAAAGTTCCTTTTGTAAGCATAGGGGATAAAACGTTTTTGTTAGGTAAAAGCTTTGTTTTTTGAAGACATTAATGGCATAACCTTGCCCAAACTTTTTTCTTGCTGTAGGTGCGTGATTTTTCAAGTCCTGATTGTAGGCATAAAAGAGGGAGATTGGGGTAATACCTGATAAAACAGCGATGTTCAGTTTCAAACTTTAAAAAGCAAGGAAATCCATTGTTCAGTTTACTGCTTAATCTGTAATTTATATCATTCTAGCTACAGTGCAGTACTTGCTAAAATACATAACATGTAAAATTAGCACAGCATGCTTTCTTCTCTCTTTGCCTGAGATTGATTAGTGTGAATTGAATTCCTTGCTATTCTGCTGGAGCAAATAGCACACAATGCAGAAATCAGTACGTCTCGGACCCTGGATGGAGGGAGAATGTCTTCTCTTCCATTAGGAGAGAGATGTGACGTTTAAAAGCCTTCCAGCTAAACCTCTGCTCCTGCACAGCGATCCTCCAGGTTTGGGACTGCATGCTTTTTCAGGATTAGTGCCTAAACAAGGGGAAGTAGGAGGAAGCAGCAAAATGGTTGGTTGTATTGATGGGCAAAAACGCATCGTGTTCTTTTTCCTTTAGAGAAGGAAGTCTGGCGTATGGGTGTGGAATATCTCAGCTAAACTCCGTATATAAATAAGAAGAATTCGGGAAGAGGTTAGCAGTTTTAAGAACATGTCAATCAGGGCCCAGATGAGAAGCCAGAAGAAACAACCTGACATTGTAGGATAGCCAGATGCATTTTTTCCAAATGGATCAGTACAACAATTGGGTAAAGAAATAGGTAACCAATTTAAAAGTCGATGTGAAGTCCCATTGTTCGGATACACAGGGCAGATTGTGACGTGCTTAAGAGTCACTGCTTCCGATTGCCTGCAGATCCAGAAAAGGCAGCACGGCATCAGCATACCTGAAAGGTTTCTTCACAGCTACAAGGGCGCTTTCTAGCTCCTGACCACTCCTTCCTTCTGGGAACCAGCCAGGGGAGGTGGCGTTCACGGAGAGGGCAGGCCACGGGCATGGAGGAACTGGCACGGAGCCTAGAGCAGCACTGTGTGCAGAAGTATGAAGCTGCAAGCAGCTAGAAGGATGGCAGGCCAAGGAGGGAGGAGGAGCGTCGCTGCGGAGGGAGGGAGACAGGCTTCCTGCTGGCATGGGCAGGAGAGGAGAGGGCATGGGAGCGCAGAGCTAGCCCCTTCGGGCTAGTTAGGCGCTGTGTTAAAGGGACGCTGCCACATAGCTCCATCCTGACATTTGACCAAATGCAAAACAGTGAGATGTTTATAAAAGCTTCCTGGTTTGCTGCTTTTGGGAAATAATGCGTTCTCATGAACTGTGTTGACTATTCCAAGAACTGCAAACCTCAGATCAGCACCACAGACCTTTTATCATTTCAGTGAGACGTATTCTGGGAAGTTCTGGAAACAGCATCAGGTAGTGAGCTACACAGATAAAGAGAGTTGTGTGGTGTTGTTTTTCTAACCACCAAGAAGAAACCAGCCATTTTCACATACCTGTATATTTCTGTGTTGCATGGCTTTTTATCTCCCCCCTTCCTCTCTCAGCCCACCACCTCCAGGCAGCTGCCATGCTCTGACAAAAGAGAGAGGCCACTCACAGATTCCCTTGTGTCGCACAGCTAGGAGCTAGCTCTGAGAAGTCTCAGCATGGTGCATTGCCAGCGTGGATTTCTGCTCAGCTCTGCTTCCCACAAAACCAGTAACAATAAGAACTGTCACTGGGATGAGGGAGAGGGGGAGTGCTGTGGGGAACCTGCCGAAAGGTATATGGGAGGGAGACGATGGCATTTGCAGGAAGAGCAAGTCTTTACTGGGAGAGCTTTTGCATGGCTGCAAGCTACAGGGTTGCGGTCTGGCTGGGGATATCCATGGGGGAGGAGAGAAGGGGAAGAAAAGCAGATAAAACTGAAGGAGGTGAGAGGAAAAATACAAGTAAGGAAATACGGTGAGGAGGAAGATGAATAAGCAGAGAGAAAAAGAGGCCCAGAGACAAGAATCGGTGGCATTAGGTAAATTGGTGGGGTGGGGAGCATTTCTTTAAAAAAAAAAAAAAAATGGGGAAAGGAGACATTACAGCAACAAAAAAATTGTCCCTTGGCTTCTACCTTTTGAAGTGAAAATGTTTGCTTTAATGTAGTTTGTACACGTGACTGACATGACACGGTTTTCTACGTGTGAAAAATAGTCCAGTCCTGCTTTTGCTATTTCTGTGGCTGGGATGTGGACAGATGCACGTGCGTGGGCGCACACCCGATTGCTAGAATCCTTCTCTTTGCTCTTGTCTTTCTTTAGTGCGTTTGCTCTTGTTCTTCTACCTCATTCATGCAAAATACATATTTCTGTAGCGTCACTTCTATTTCTTAGAAAACGTAGGGGTACTTAGGATGTGGCTGTGGCTTCTTCTGCAACCAATAGGTTGTCGCGACTTTTGTAATGCCGTGGAGATGAATGTCTGCGAGCGTGTCTGTATTGGAGAAGAGGTGCGGAACTGAGCTCCAGGGAAGGACGCTGTTCACGGTGGACCCCTGCGAAAAACAATGTGTTTTGTGCATGCTTTGCTCCCTCTGCTGGTTCTGCAGCAAGCAGACATCAGTCCCGCTCTTACTGGTAGGTTCTCATCTCTCACAATGCTGCAGAGAGCCAGAGCTGGCCAAAAGCTGCCCAAATGTCAGGCTTGTGTCAAAACTCAAGATAAAATGAACGCCTATAAAATTGAGAGGAATAATGACATTTTATTTACAGTTTTCTAATTGGTATTACATAGGGGTCCCCCCCCCCCCAAACTACTGGAGTATTTATTCTCGTATTGATTTCCAGTTTGCTTTTTCTGACTTTTCAATAATTTCCTGACTGCAGTATCTTAAATTATCATTAGCGTTATTGATGATAATATTACATTATTCCCAAATATATGCCACAAAGTGATAGAAGCAAAGGAGCTGGCATTTTGTCCTTAATGTTCAAAGCCTACAAGCTGTGTTTTTTAAGCATCGCCAGAAGAGGGAGTGTATAATATTTCTGATGTAAAGATACCTCCCAGTGTATTTTCAAATAGCTAATCAATAAATACATGATTTACATGTATAACTTGTAAGTAAAAATCTTGGAAGAAATTTCAATAGTTGACTTAAACTCCCAATATTAAGGAAGCTAAGAGTTAATGATCATTTTAATTTCTTTTAATGTCCTAACAAACGATAAATAATTATTTGTTCTTTATTTAGTAGCCATAAAAAAAAGGATATCACGAATGGAAACTGAAGTCCTGTCACATTTCTAAACTTTGCAGGGTGTGTTCAATTATGATGATTGTTTAATACTTGATAGTTTTAATGAGCAGTGTTGTATTTGGCTTTCCCCCCACTATCTATAACAGTCAGGAGGGAACTGTGCATGCCACTTGATAAAACATCACAAAATGAAACCATCTTTTATAAAACATTACAAAATGAAACCACCTCTTCATTTCATGAAACTCTCAAAAAGTAGCAAAATGAACTGTGTGAAATGTAATATTGTATTTCCTTGTGTGTGATATGCCTTTACCTGAGTATGTGGGCTATCGCAACCTCGTTGGGATTGTTGTGACAATTACGTCAGCTGCTTGTCGTGAACCTGGAGAAGACAGTCACTCTCACCTTGTAGTTGCTTCTTGTGCGTAAGAAAAAACATTGTTCTGTTCACCCTGGGAAGCATGAACTTCTGTGACCACGAAACCTCATACGAAGGCCGTGCAGCAGTTGACGCAGTGAAAGGAAGGTTTATCCACTGCACAGTCACACAAGCCACAGGAAAGAAACCACTATGTACCTGGCATCCTGGTGCTGCTTAGGGTGGCAAGCATCCTACTTGCTGCTGTTCCTTGCTTTTGATTCTGCAACCGCCCCAGGGACTGCAGGGGACCAGAATTACCGTGGCGGTAGAAACCTGTTCCACCGATGGTGGTTGGGCTGGAATAAGGATCAGCTTTAAGAGGATCTGTCTTTTCTTGATTAACAGAACAAAACGTTTTGTTCCTATGGTGGTGAGGGACTCTTCCATTCCACTCCCTGTGGTCTGGAGACTGGCACAGGGCAGGGTTCCTGCCGAGTTAATGCAGTTCCCACATAATTGAGCTTCCCTTCACCACTTGGCAAGGCTGTCAGGAAATATTTGGCTCACGGGTCTGTAACACAGAGGATAGCTTTCAAAAGGGAGACTTCTCTTTCAGCTAGAAGTTTTTCTTACGTGCCTGCACAAAGCAGGAACATCCTCTCTCCCTTAGGATATTGTATTCCTGGTCACAAGCCCTCCTATGTGTAGCCTCTGTCATTCACAGGAACCTGGTTTGTCATATTTGCAGTGGTGTTTTGCAGCTAGTTCAATGGTTTGGGTCAGGGGTGCACTTCTTTTGATCAAGAGCCTCCCATGCCCCTCTGGGACTCAACCTGTAGACTTTGCTGCCTTATCTGTAGAGCTACATTGGATCTCACACAGTGTTTCCTACATAGCATACATTTCTGTTGACTTCAGAAATGGCCTGTTAGGCATTCGCATTGATTTGCACTGTTTTAGTCAGATCCGGATAAATTCAGCTGCCAAGAAGAAAGGCAGACAGTGCTAGAAAGTGTCCTGTTGTTGTGACATCGCAAAAGTTTTCACTTGCATTTCTAAAGCCAAAGATTTTGGTGCTGTAGCTGTAGCTGGTTCCTCCGAAATAAAACTAGATGCCTGGATGGGGATGAAGTTATGAAGTAATTTATTTAATTTTTTCTGGGACTTTCATCTGCCATCATAAAGTGTTTTAAGCATATGAAGCGTTGCAACGCAACTGTAGTTACACCCATTGGGGGGTCACTCTCCCCACAGTTCTTCCTTTCTGCTAATTTAGGGCAAACCCGTGTATTGGGACTCGCTTGTTTTTGTCTAATGCAGACTCAGGCTGCTGCTGTGTTTGTCTGGCCAGCGTGCTTTCCATAGCGTCCAGATCTGCAGCAAGGAGGCTGCTGCAGGGCCAGCTGCTGACCTTTGGTAGCAGTCAGTCTCCCTCTGCAGTCACCAGGATGCGTATGGGGAAGCGACAGGCTATTTCGAATATGCTAGAAGCACTGACAGGCTGCTGAGCTCCCTGCTACTTCCTCTGTGCAGTACCACTTGTCCTAGCGACAGCGTTCAGGAAGAGCTAAGACTGTAAACATGAAACGCTTCCCCAGGAATAGATTTCTCTGCGTTCGTGCACGTTGGCATGGAGCGGGGACGCTGTGAAATCTGCCTGAGCATCCTCGAAAAGAACAGAAATCCACAGGGTTTTCCACCTATGGCATGTGTATTTGCACGTGTGTAAAATGTTTGTATAAAGCTACATGCGTGCGCTGAGTTGATAACCATACAGGACTATAGCTTGACCGCCTGCTTCCCCTCTTTCCTCTACGCCAACTTCTAGGACTTTTCCCTTTTCCTAAAACCTAAGCAACTGCTTCTGCTTCTGCTTTCCCACAGCCCCCTATGAACAAATACTACCCCGTGAGCAAACAAATTGCATGAAGACCAGGACTGAGAATAAATGAATACTGAGTAGGAACTCTTTGCGGCCTTGTGATCTATTTGTTCCCAGCTTTGCAGAACAAGGTTTGCACCTTGTTGGAGACCGAATGTAAGGTGTTGGAGGGTCGTGGCTTTGTCCATTGTTACTCAAGCATGTGCTGGGGTGTCCTTGTCTTGAGCCACTGGCTCCGTTCTGGTGGCATCGCTTCTTGAATTCAAGCATCGCTATTACAGCCTAATTTAAATGAACTCATTCATACTAGAAACCCACTGTAGTGGGAGGCAGCGGCTGCTGCTGCAGAGTGGAGCCCAGCTCCCTCTCCCCTGTGGGTGGCATAGCTGGAGTGGAGCCTGTGGGGGTGAGGGGGTGCAGGCTGCCCACTGCAGGGTCGGAGCTCCCCGCCCTGCTGCCCTCCCCTCCCCGTGGCCCCCGCAGCCCAGCAGGTGGAACCCCCTGTGGCAGGGCAGAGTGAGGCGGGGGAGCTCCATGCTGCCATGGCAAGGCGCCCCCTCCCCGCTTGGTGGCAGTGGCACAGAGTTGTGCTTCCCGCTGCTGCCGGCTGGGCAGGGGGTGCTTTGCCATGGTGGTGGTGGTGGCAGTATTGAGCTTCCCTGCCCAGCCCTGCTGTGCTGCGCCAGGTCCCACCCGCCGAGCTGCAGAGGCCCCAGGGGAGGGCAGCAGGGTGGGAAGCCCCAAGCCCACAGCAGGCAGTCTTCCCCTGCCCCATGCACAAATCTGGGGGACATGTCCCCCCCGAGGTGTGCACGCAGCAATGCGGAGCCAGCCCCTGCACCCTCTGGATGAGTTGTCCGCGGCTTTTCCCACTCCTTGCCCGGGCGGTGCAGATGTGCATTCCAGCCCCAGGCCCCAAGCATCACCTGGGCCAGCCCTGCCCAACTCCTTCCCTCCCTTGCTATGAGAGCCTCAACCCCTCCTCCCTGCCAGACTTACCTGTGGGAGCAGCTCTGCCCACACCAGCACCTGCCCACCCTCTCCCAGGTGCCCCCAGCCCCCTGAAGGCTGGAACTCTGCCAGCCTGTGAGGGTAAACCCAGCATTTCCCACATTTTTCTCCTTTAAAGGAGAAAACCTGGGTTTTTCTCCTTAAAATAAAAAAAAATCCACGTTTTACCACTTTTTTTTCATGTCGAACGGAAAACCCAGATCTGTTAATCACTATAAAATAAAATCCAAAAGTTGTTTAAAAAGCTAATCATTCCAAAACCTGGTTTTGATGACTTTTACGACATATGAAGCATGATGACGTGGTTTTCTTGGCACCCACTGCGGGTGACGTGCGTTACTCATTCAGACCCTTCCATCCTACCCTTCGGGATACCGCACGTGTGTGTGCACGCACTGAATAATTATTAGTAACGTGCGAGATGCGTAGCTTTTTCATCGCTGTAGGCTTGCATCGAGGAGCTAGGGAGCTGCTTCATGCTCTCCTGATTCCTCGGAAGCAATCTTTCTCTCGTCATGATAGTTTTGACGGAGTTTAACGTAACTCTGCTGGGTGCTCTTGCAACAAAGCCCAGGGAACTCGGTTTCTCCGCAGTGACGCACATCAAGCTGTTTCTCCCCCTCCCTGCCCCTGCCTGTCTGCTCCATTCTTGTAAGCAGCCTGACACTTGGAGAGCAGGATACTTGTCGTTTCCATTACTTTCCTTGCTTGCTAGAGCCGAGCAGACAAGCGGAGGGAGGAGGGAGAACAGTATGAGACGCATGTACACAAACTGAACCACAGCTTAGAGGGCTAATTTTAGGCCCCTGAACCTAAAAGTAGGCAGGTTAACTCTCAGTTCAAATTGTTTGTTCTTTTCTCCTTTATTTTGAGGAGCGTTTTAGAAAACAGAACTAAAAAAAACCCCACTTAAGATATTTAGAAATAAAGCACTCTACTGGGTTTTTTTGTTTTGTTTTTTGCTTTTGCAGAAGTTGACTTTAAGAACCCGTTTAATTGTGCAGCAGAGATTTTATCAGTATCAAGGCAGTTTTGTAAAGAGTCCAAAAAGAATAAATTGGGATTTTTTTTTTTCCCTGAAAATATAATTGCTTGAAAGCCTCCAGTCAACCAGCTTGAAAAAAAATGCAAAAAAATCATGGGGAAAGCTCAGATACAGAGAAAGCGCATAGGTGCATATGTGTACATGCATGTGCACACATTAGGAAGCATAAAATCTCATTATTTTCCTTCAAAGCAATGGTACAGCCTTTCCAATTTTCTCACCATGTTCAAGGTCCCCACCATACTTCCCAGTCCATGCTTAGCCATCAGCTGCTGGGGTCCCTCTACCCCTGGCTGCAGCAGGATGACATGATGAACAGTGCTACTTCATAATTAAACTGATAATGATTGCAGCATTTTAGTCAGTTTTTTTGTAGCCTTTTCCACAAATAAAACCCTTCTTTGCTACTGGGCTTGCTGCTTCTGAAAGGCAATACAAAGATGAAGACAAACAAGCGCTGGTTTATTTGGGGCAAAGACCTCAGTGTTTATATCCCAGGTGCTAGTTTGAACTCAGCACGGACCACCAATGTGTAGTGCAGGGCTACCCAGTTTTTATTGTTGGTAGACTACTGTGCAATGTGAAAAATAAAATTGTAGGCTGCCGCTAACTAATTTCAGCAGTAAGATTAGAGGGGGGAAAGGGATGGATGCTAATAGTCAACACAGGAAGATATCCTTATACTCTCAAATTGTTTTGGGTGCAGTTGATGGCCAAATGGTATTTTCCTCCCCCATTTATTGGAAGTCAGGGGGCCATGAAACACTGATTTTCTCTCTGGTGATCTCTCTAATCTGTTGGTTTGGAGTTGTAGTCCCCAGGTTCCCATGTGCCTGTCATGTGAAGCTTGAAAATTGTGATATTAGGATATTAAAAAAAAAAAGGCCTGTTTTGAAATTGTATTGTTTTAAATGTACTCTTATGTCTAGAGAAACAGATTTAATAGGACTTGTCCTAAGTTCTGGAAATCCTTAGAGGGAAAAATAATAAATGCATAATAACATCGAGTTTTTTAATTGCACTTTTTTTGTCTGGTAATTATCAAATTTCTCAGGCATGACAGACTTCTTTCTGGGGTAGGAAGTTTGAATATTGATTCTTCTTTTTTCTCTATACTCTAAAATAAATAATCTGGCACAGTTGACTGTAAGATACTGAATAGTGAGATCTAATGAGGTCTTAAATCATAGGAGTCTGACCAAAATGCAACCTATTGGTAACTACACAATGATTTTCTTTTTGAGCTCTGTGATAAAAAGCGGATGAATTATATGTATAATTTATACTGAAATAAGATTTTTTAAAAAATCCATAGTATATTATGATAAAAAGTAATCGGGTGTTGACATGGAGAATGCAAATAATTTTAGAGATGAATTTTATGTATTTGCTTATTATCAGGTAACTGTAAATGGTGCATTCATGTTCATGTTAAAACGATAAGTGATTTTTAAGTGGTGTTTGCTTTTGTAAGATCCAGTCCACAGTAATCTGTTAGTATGCCTGGGATGGTAATGCTGCTTTAAAGAAACAGAAAATTAGGACAGTAAGTGATTGAGACAGTAGCACGTTAACATGATAAATTGTTGGAGTGCTGCCTTCTCAAACCCTGGCACGTTGCCATGAAAATAGAGGGATTAATTTACATCAGCCAGGACTCCTGGTATGACCATATTAGAAAAAAACCGAGACTCCACCTCCTGTTTTACTATTTATCTGCCAGGACCTTTGTGACTCAAGTGCACTTTACTGTAGTAGCAAATGTTACATAAGACCAAACATGGAGCCTGTTTGGAGTTTGTGGGCAGATCCAAACTATGAGGCAAGGCTGTAGAGGAGCAAGTGTGCAATGAAGCACAATCAATTGTAGGTGAATGGAAGTTAACAAGAAGCCTTTCCAGCACAGCCCTTCTCTTTGCACAGGGCTGAAAGCTCTGGGTAACTTTTCTTGTGCAGTTTTCAGAGGCAGGAACTGGCAAAGAGCCCAGATCTGCATGGAGTTTGCAGAAGGTTGGTATAGTTCTGTACTAACGCCACATGAAACTAAAAGACTTCTACTTTGTGATTTTGCGACGTTTGTTTATACTCAGCCAGAGATGGAGTTGAACACTGCTGCAGATCGTGTAGACGGCCCTTGCAGAGTTAGTTGATCAAAGTGGATAATCTCAAAATGAGGGATTAACTGCTGCAAGCGGCCCACATAAGCCATTCTGAAATGTCATTTGAGTGATTTGGCCAAAGTTCAAAAGCAGATGGGAGTTGAGTTTGCTATTAACGCAAACAAAACGCTGAGGTTTGCACTAAGCCATCTCTGTGTCTTGAAACATAGCCGTTCTTTTCAAAATGTGCTGCAGAAAAGTATGATTGTTTATTATGGAGTTGATGTCTAAAATTGGAGCTAACATTTTTATAAAGTTTTAACTGTCTGGGTTTTTTATCTTGTTTGTGGTAACTGTGGTTTCTTGAAACAGGAAGTGCTGCAAACAGAGTATAATCTGTTTAAAAGCTGTTTCCCTGCAGAAACTTGAAATCCAAAAACAAATTAAAGAACCGGTGTTAATGGGGAAGGGAGGGAAGCAATAGCAGTTAAATCCTTTAAAGTAGATTGTAATGCTGTCACTCCTCTATCCAATCAGTCTCATTTTATCAAATTATTAACTAAGGAATAAGCTAGTAAGAACATGTTTGTTTGAACTGTTTTCCTAGTGGCACCCAGCTGGGTAATTTTATCTGATGCATTCTCTTTTATAGACCTGAGCCTTTGTTTATAGTGGTCAGGATGATCGTTTTGTTGTTCACCATGGGCTGAAATGTGGCAGTAAATTGTCAGCCTGAAAGTGCTTTGAGTCCAACTGCATTTGTGTGCTAAGAGCATTAACTAAAGCGTTAATTTTTAGTTGCAGGCTGACATGTTCTAGCTGCACCACCGCTGGGCTCTTTTCAAATGAAATTGAAAATGGTCGAATTCTTTGGCTTTGAAAAGTGGGTGTTGTGTGAGCACCGTAACTGCTGGCGTGCTTGCTTTATGTCATTGTTTGGTGATATCGGTGACTTCAGTGTACCACCACCCTCGCTGTAAAATGTTAGGCAGTGCGTGTCGTTAAACGTATCCTGCAAAACCCTGGCACGTTACGTCGTAACTGCTCCGAGAGAGCTCCGGCATTAATGGAATAATTCTGATGGGTCTTTTTCTATGGTTAATAAAATGTTAGTGCCATAAAGTCATAAAACCAGTATAAACTTCCATTAAGGATCTGCCTTAAAGCAACAACAACAAAAAACAACAGAATAATTTGCTTCTGCTCTGTCGTGCCTAGGTTTTGTTGTGTGAATGTTATATTCTGAGATACAGACTCTCAAAGGGAAGTTAAAGTTCTGAAACTTTAAAAAGTTATTGTAATTCATCTTTCCTTCCCTTGCAGAAATCCTCATTAAGTTAAAGCTTGGAAAAACTGGAAAGCTTGAAAATTGTAGCTTATTCCCCAAACAGTTTAAAATCTGGTCCTGTATTTCTGTCACCTTTTAGTTTTACCTGATGTGGTCGCTTTGATTTTGCAGTTTTTTTTGTAACTTGTACCTGTATGCCTTAACACTTAGCATTTATAGTTAGCGGTCTGCCTAGCTCAGCATCCCATCTCTGAGAGTTACTGAAGCCAGATGCTTCATGGAGTGCTGCCCAAAAAGACACCCCAGCCCCAAAAACCCATAGCCTTCCAGAGAGAGAGACTCTGAAGTCCCACCATCAGCAGTCGTCTTATGTCCTGAAGCAAAAATGTTTATATCCTTTAATTTCATAACAGGTGAACTGATTAGTTTAATTGTCCAGATAAATGTGTTGGCTTTTTTTTTTATCCTACAATCCTTTCAGTTTTAAAGCCTGGCTCATTGATACCTTGTGGCAATGAGTTCCACAGGTCAGTTATGTACTATGTAAAAAATAAGATTCAATTGTTATTTTTTGTTCACAGTGGATATCCCATTGCTCTTTCTTTTCTGAGACAGCGGTTAGCAGGGCCGACTTTCCCAGCTTATATCCTCTGTTATCTTTTTTACAGTGCTGTGGTGGGTCTTTTTATTCATGAACCCTCCGAACTAAATTATCTTACTCTTTTTTATTATTTTATTTTCCTTTTTATGTGGAAATCTTTCTGTCCCCGTAATATATTTTTTTTTTCACTCTTTACCATTAATTTGGGTATCTTAGCAGCTGAGTTACAAACATATATATATTTAGGTTCACTTAGTGATTTTTAATAGCTCTCAAACTCCATGGTTTTTATAGCAGAATACATCACGCGTATCAGGCACTTTCTAAGAATTATGGTTTTTTGGTAGCTGCAGGCAGCACAAGGCATGTGAACTATGAAAGTTTAAAGAATGGCCTGGCAGGTGTCATGTAAATGGGTGCAGAAACAGGGTGGAAGCTGGATAGGTGTTTGAGTCCTCTGAAATGGTACTGTTTCACCAAGGAAGAATGATATCTGGAGGATAGGCATTTAGGTGACATGAGTAGTGGGTAAGTTATGGATGTATTAATGTAGTGAATATGACGTGCCAATATTTTATAGTACTGGTATGAAAAAAACATAATGCAACTCACATTGTCATTTCCAGCATACACTGATGTACGTTCATTTTAGCAGAGGATGTGCCAGAGGTGTGAAGTCAGAAATGAAGTTGTTCAGATTACCTTCGTTCTCTATTTCCATGCTTTCCAACAGTTCGTTTCTTGTAAAATCTCCCGTTATAATTTCTGGAACGACGTTCTTGATTTTGCTTTGGCTTTTTTATTCGTTTATTTGTTTCAGAAAACTTTAACGTCCCTTTAAGGCTGGTTTAAGTGTGCAAGACTTTTCACAAACATTTTTAAAGGGGTGAACCTTCTTGCCCTTTGCACACGGTTGCAGTATTATCCTGTTTCCTATTAACTGTGTATTAGCACTGTTCAAAGGACAGATGTGATTATGCAGAAATTGCTCTGAATAGCACACTTTTGTATAAGCAGCAATACGGTTTATATGGTGCCTGTTATTGTAATCAGACCATGTGGATATTGTAATGTCCTCAACAGGCTATGCAGAGATTAGCGTTCGTATACTCTGATGCGGACATCGTAATCTCTGCATGGCCCGATTACAATCAGAGACGCCGCTATCTTTCCGTAATAACTTTGCAGTATCTGTATTCCAGGGCTTGGCGGATTTACAAGACTTCTACTAACCTAAAGGGCTGGGGCAGTTCCCTAGTGAGAAATCCATCTGTCTTCCCATCCTTTTTCAAACCGCTGGAGAAAGGGTGCTCGACTCCCTTCCTGGGAGCAATCCGGAGGAATGACATCTCTGGCATCCGCCTCTACCTAGAAGAGGCTTAATAAATTTGAAGACCTCTTCTTCCCCTCCTGCTGCTGAAAAGGAAGGACTTTTGCTCCTGATTATCCCTGTCCCTTGCCCTCCATTTTGTAGTGGTTCTGCCTCATGAATAATTCAAGCCCCTGCCTCTATCAATTTTCCCACATGGTTCTTAACAGTTTCCCTGCTTACCCACAAGATTGTGAATAGCTGGAATGAACCTGACCGGGGTGTTACTAATTTCAGTCCGCTACCGGGTTGGGAGCGCTATAAGCAGAAGCAGACGTAACAAAGCTGTCTTTTGGCAGACCCGGGAAAACCATGTTGTACCAGTATCTGGTTTTAAGGTTACTTTACAGGGAGGACTTGAAAAAATGTTTTAAAGGGAGATCTTAAATCCTGCACAAATTGATTACAGAGAGCTACCCCTGCACTCTGTTCACCCGGGATTTGAATGGATTAGTAATAAACGCAGAAAATTGAAAAACTAGCATTAGGGGTGGATGCATGGAGAACAAGAGAGAGGAAACAGCAGAAGTGGGTAGTAAGTGAGGGTTACTTCATTTAAAGACTTCTTTACTATTGTCATATTTCTGCTGCATGCTTAATAACACTTTTTATAATCCATTCATGGGTTTCCTTTCCTCCTACAGTAATCTTTCTTTTGTAATCTGGCTTTTGTTTCCTGTTGCGCTGCTGGTTTTAATAAGGATGCAGTCATACCTGCTGAGTTAGTATATGTGAAATATCAAAGATTTCAGGTTGTAATGCTGTTCTGATAGCTCTCTTAGAGTGCCTAACTAAACTGAACTCTAATAGCATGCTCCCAAATTTGAGAGAAAGGGGTCATTTAATTTAGATTTTTAAATATGATTGAGGCAGAATTGCAAAAATCTGTATCTTAAAACTCAATGTTGACAATACTTGCTTTCTTACTGTGCTCTTCCTTTCTGACCTCCCCCCACTTGCTTCCTCCCTACCCGCTTTGGTTTCAATAAAGGCACTTTCTCTCACACGTGCAGACATTTCAGCTGTTTAAGTCATGTACTCACCAAAAACCAGCGTAAGAAGAATATGATTAGATTAAGATAGATCGTTATTCTTATGTTCATCATTTAAAAATCAAGTAGCATACCAAACGCTGGTGAATCCATCACTGGTTTCCTAATCTGAACTTTTTTATCAGGTTTTTTAGAGTATGCAGCTAATTCTTAATGGAATGGCTTATACACTTACAGATACATGGGTCTTGGTGTGTCATTCCCACTTTGCAGTCCCTCCACATTTCACATTGATATATTTTTTGAACTGTACTGAATTTGATGTTTATGGCTGTGGTCCAGCACATTTAACCAGTATGATCAGAAATGGCTGGTTATTTTATTTTGTTTGTTCTGGTTATAAAAAGAGATGTAAAAAAATTACACAGCTTGTACTTTACACATCTCGGGCAATTTACTTTCTATTCTCCAGAGCTGCTACTCAGTGAGAATTTTAAAATCAGTTTAAAGAAAACAGACGTACCGACGCATTTAATACAAGTCTTTTGGAGTGGGGGGTGTCTCTTCATAGTGTATGTTCAGGGCCTTGCACAGTTCACTGCATGGTGCCTCTCAGCATTTTATTATACGGATCAATAATTGGCGACATAAATAAGTACAGAGTTAGAGCCAATGGGTTCTGGGTCGCATGATATCTCTTTGCCACTGACTTGCTCTGTGGCCTTAGGCAAGTTATTTCATCTCTAGACAAAAGTTTCCATATAAGCAAGTAGGAATAATGGCACTTGACTCATGTAGTTCACAGGGGTTGTACAAGGGCGAGTCCTGTGAGTGAATTCAAATATAAATTTAGGGAAACGGCTGATGTTGAAACAAACACAATATGAAAGCAAACATTTTCTACTAACAAGAAGAAATCATCACTGTAGCAGGCACCCGGCAGGACCTGCTACACTTGGAGTTGCAGATCTTTTTATGTTCTTATAGCCTTCCTAAAAACATCTTTTTTGGACTGGAATCTTCCCTTGTTCGCAGCCTGAAAGTGATTATTTCGAAGAGAAAAGTTAAAAACAAACAAACAAAAGTCCACGATTTTGAGTAGTGTGTGAAGAGGTTTTTTTAAGCTAAAAGTGGTGAGGGACGATGAAGAGTGAGTGTTCGCAGCATGAACCTTTGAGGACCAATTTTTACATGGATGCGGAAAGCATTTTTAAAAAATAAATAAAACCATTCCTTTCTCCATAATTATTATCTTTTAGTAGGCAAATTCTTTTGCCTTTTCTGGATGATGTGAGGTAGAAGCCTGTGGGGCGGGTGGTGGGGGGCTTCCTGCTACGGGCTGAGGCTCCCTGCCCTGCTGCCTGCCCCCCGGGACCTCCGTGGCCTAGCAGGCAGAACCCAGTGTGGCCAGGCTCATTTATTTTTGATGGGACAGGTTGTATTTTAACATGCCAACTGATGGAGATGTGCCCTCAGGTTTTAAGACGTGCAGTATAACTTTAAATGTAACAGATTTACATTTGTTTTAACATACAAAGGGTATTAACATACAAAGGTATACGCTTAGCAGTGTATGACCATCAGACTCCAATTAGTCCTTGAATGGTGGCATTAAGAAGTACAATGCAAAGAAAACAGTGTTGCAATCATGCTTCCATTTTTTTTGAGAGAGGAAATTGCAGCAGGAATGTTAACTCGTCCGCATGGCTGTAAGGAATGCTTTTTATTTGATCTTGTATTTGTAGCTGACTACTTTATACCTATTACTACTTATTACTGTTTTGCTTACAGTATCTAGGGCCCCCTGCCAAGATCAGGACCTTCATTGCAGGTGGGCAGCAAAACATAAAATACCATAATGCCTACAGGATTTGCCATTCAGATGAGTTGCATTCCTTGATGCACTGCAATATCAGCTACATAATTAGTTGTGTAAGAAACCATCTTAATTTCATATTTCCCCTTTCCCTTAATAGCAGTTTAATTCTTGTGTGAGCCGTGTGACTAAATTGTATAAGTATCTCTGGATATTTTGCCCAACAGTAGTTCATATAAGCTCCTGGTCATCGGCACTGTCATTGGCTGAGAATACATTTTGGTGACAGACGGGCATGAAATACTGTACCATCCCCAGATGAAACTTGGCGACCTATCGGACTGATCACCTGTGCCCCATGAAAGATTTGTCAGTGTCGATTTCTCACCGTTTTGGCAAATACCACTGGTGTTTAAATGCGATTTAATCAATAAAAACATACGTTTAACCACAGTACAATTGGAGACAGCATCCTGATTGACCAGGCAAATTAAACCAATTGGATGATTAAAGGGATACCAGGGGAAGATGAAGGCAGAATTCTTGCTAGCTAGCTCTGTAGTTAGGGAAGGGCTGTGAAGCAGTAAAAGATAAGAAAGCAGCAGATTACAGGCAGTGGCTCCCAGATCACCACATGAAGCCCTAGCAGGAAGAGTGACCTGAAGTCCTGTCCCCATCGTTGTTCCCTTGGCCCCCGTTGGGAGCTGGCAGAAGCTCCAATTTGATCGTTTGCTCACCTGCTTAGTAGACACTGTTGGTTTCATTGGATCTGAATTCTGATCCTTGCACTTAAGTGAAACAACGTTGGCTTCCTCCATGCACATTAAAATAACATTTCTCATAGGGCTGAACTATGTGTGCGTACAAGTGGATTTGCTTCACTTTAATAAGGGCTCCATTAGCACTGGCGCAGGTTGGTTTGACTTGTTGCCCTATGCTTATGTAAGGAAAACTGAGTTTCTTATTAAACTTGATCTGTCTGTATGTTTTGTCACAAGCATTTATTAATTGATCTACAGGAAGTTTGAACACCACTAAAAGTTTCCTAGAGTGTTAGTTATTACATTAAATATAATATTTAAGAGAATATTTGGAAAACTTTAAAGGCCACAGGTCTTAAACTTGCTTTATTTTTCATATAGCAATGAAGGTATGGAGGCATAGAAAACAGAATCTCCTCAACTATATACAGGTGACATATTTTGTTGCCTCAAGTGAGCCTCAGGAGGAAATAAGGATAAAAATCACATTTAAATCAGAAAAGCTGTTGCTTGATCATGGTTCAGGATCTAGGATCAACTGAAATGGCAGCAGAGCCCTTCTTTTTAAAGGTTGCTTTGTCTATTGGATGACAGATTGTGTACAGTAATTTTTATGATTTTCTCTGCAGTCAGTTGTGTTCTTTTTTCCTTGGCTCGAGTCTTCACACAGTGACAAGTTAGTGAAAATAAATACAATTGGAAAATGTGGTTATAAAGCCATGGCAATTGGCAAGTGGCAAGTGAAGTACATTAACTCAAAACAAATACATAAACAGCCTCCTACAAAAACTAAAAAAAACCCTTGATTTCAAATCATTGGTCTCCCTTGTGTTCGTTTTCTGCTCACTTACACATTGTGCATCGTATTTGACGTGTAATTTACTTGCTGTACTATCAGATCCCTTGGCACCAAACTTGTCGTTGCATCGAGCACGTCTTTCCGTGTAGCTCTTTTAATAACATGAATATGAAGCTTTTAGAACTAGAAAAACAATTTGTTAAAAAGCACTAGCTTTTTCAGCAGCTTCTAACTCTGCCAATAATTTGGGTATCGCATCCTTTTTCACTTAATGATTAAAAATTATGTAGACCCAAAGATTTCTTAGGGGTTAAGTTGGTCTATTAAGGGTTGTTGAAAATGTGCGTGTTTGCTGTTTTGGGGCTTGATCTTGCAGGGTGTTTCTCCACTGCCACTGACTTTGGGAGGTGGGAAGATTGGACATCTCGTAGAACTGAGACCTTGGCGAGTGCAGTGGTTTGGTTTTAATTCTTTGATGTGCCAGAAGCTCTGTTACGCATCTAGCATATGTCTGAAGCAGGGAAAAAAAAGAAGAACTTTTGGTTTTGTCCAAAATCTTGGTTACATCTTTTTGATGTCTTTTTTAAGAGACACCTTCAAGATCGAAACCAAGTTACTAGTTTGAAAATCACGAGTGCATCATTTTAAATGTCCTTTGGAGCTGCCATAAAAAAGCAGAGCTTTAACAATGAAGTTCAGCTTTGATTTTTGGGAGAGTTACGTGAAGAGGAAAGGGAAGGAATGTTAACTTGCAGAATTTGAAAAGTTTGAGCACTTGGAGAGAATTATTTTAAAATATTTTCAGAGTGAGTCATGGGTAATGACAAAGGCTCAAATGGAAGCTATAATCGGCTGGCAAATGATTAGTAGCATTCAGCGATATAGCAATGCAGTATGCTTAGCATAGTATGCAAAATTCTCCTTGATTGTTCAATAACAGTTTGTATGATAATCACACTATTAAAAGACCATATCAAACTGGCACTAGACATGTCTCACTACCGACTATCTTTATAATGAATGTCTAGTTGAAAAAAGACTATTAAGAAAGAGCTGCAGTGTTCTGCAGACCAATTATTACAAGACACAGGTTAAACAAACCTTGTCTGCGAATGTGAATTTAACACCAGGCTAGAGACACTTTAAGTACTATCTCATTGAATGTTCAGACAGATTGATTGAACAATGATTATATTGACTCTCATTGTATCTTCAGAAGCAGCCACCCGCTTAGCAAGCCCCTCATCAGTCAGCAGAGAGAAGTAAGATACCCAAAATTAGAGAACACACAGAAATTGGTAAAGGGCAACTCATTTTTTAAATTTTCTGGATGACAGTGCTATCCACAGTGTTGTTCTGTGTTTCAAAAAGGCTGAAGGAAATTTCATGGTATTATCCTGATCTAATGTTATTACTTTATTTCATTGATGGTTCATGCCATAGTCTTTCGTATATGTGTAAAAGGGTTTTTCTTAAGGTTTTATGAGGGTATAAGAGCTCAGCTTTTCTTCATTCCTATTGCCCAAGCCAGAACAGATGCAGCATCTGTTGCAGAAGGAGCAGGAAGCCGAAAGCAAGCTTGTTCCTTTTTTCCATTTTCATGTTATGATGTATATTAATATACTAGCACTGTGCATGTATGGCACTGCTCGGTCTCTGAGAAGGAGAGAAAAGCAAACCTATTATCTGATTTGTAAAGCTGCCACAACGCCTCAGTGAGTAGACATTCAGTAATGCTAAACTGGGTGAACTCTCACTTATATCTAGATTCAAACCGCCACTCCTTTGAAAATGTTTTCTGGTCTGTTCTACATTATTTTCACACATCTTTAACTCATTACAATACTTGAGAAACGATGTCACCAAGACTAGCTTGCTTCTGTTCAGGTTTTCATTTAAATGTACGGCTTCAAATTCAAATTCAGTGTGCTTTAAACTTCATTCCCCCTTTGCTGTGCCACTTGTGCCCACAAGCACTCCTTTGGCAGAGATGCTTCTGCGTGTGTCAAGATGCGTCCGTGTTATAAGGGACAGTACCAGACTTTTTGGCCATAGCAATCTGAAACCTCCTTGCCAAGGCAGTATTGTTCCCCTTCAGTGTATTTTCTGGTTCCCCCTTCACAGATCTTCAAGGCCCAGAATCTTTTCCTGATGTTCAGCATAATTTTTCCTTTAATTTCATCCTTATTTCTATTTGGTCCCTTAGGACTAAATTCCTTTCCAGCTTTGGTCTAACAAACTCCCCATATTGGTAGACTGTTGTCATAGCTCTTCCCACCTCCCGCTTATTGCTTTAGCAAGTGATGTGAGTTTAAATTCTTCTGGTGCAAATCTATCCTGAAGTCACAGCGGTGATTGCCGCGTGGTTTAGAAACTCCCATGCCAACTTTAAACTAGGTAGGTTGGGTACTGCCAGCCATTTGGTTACAGGAGCACAGCGCTCAGCATGGGCTCGTTTTCCCAGCAGCGGGGTAGACAGACATACCCTGAAACCTTTCTTGCAAGTACGGCAGTTTGATTTTGATAGCTCCATTGTGTGTTCAGTTGCCTGCCTATTAAGACTGACAGGCAGAAATAGCTCATTTTAAACATATATTGGGAAATATTAATTAATTTCAAAGGAAAAAAATGAGTGGTCCCACTGGAAACCTAATTCTGAGTTGCGCTCATCCAGTCCAAGAACGGGTCTGTGCCGTGTGCTGTGTATTCAACCCAAACTACTGAAATGAGCTGAAATGAGTGCGTGCTTGCAGTCTTACAGATCAGGAGCACATGGAGGTTACTTTTATTTGCCTTCTGATATGTGGCTTTATAGAGTTTAACACTTTGAAGCTTTTTCCCAGAAACTTTTTAACTGACTTTTCCATGGACTCTTGTGACTCGGGAAGCTAGGGCTTTATGGAAAATATTAAATAGCACAAGATTCATGAAAACAAATCGTAAGAGTTGGCAACTCTTTCTTGATATCTTCTCGTGAAGCAAACACAGTCTTCCAGTTATAACTGAGCCAGAGCTATAAACCTAACTATCTAGACAGAGGGTTCACTGCTACTGCCTTTTGCCATTGTACGTTGAGCATCCTCCATTTGAAACCAGTAGGCAGTAGAGAAGTTGCTAGTGAACTTCCTGGTGTCTCTGGTATTTCTGTTCTTTGGGGTATTCTTTGATTTGTTAGACTCTTGCATTTTACCCTGCATGTAGGCTGACTTGTTTCAGGGTTGTGGGTCTGTTTGTTTTGAGAAGGTGATTGGTTCAAAGTATTTGGGTAAAAAAGAGACTAATATAATTCTTCTTATTAGTGTATAATTAGTTTATAATTCTTATTATTAGTCATAGGTACGGAAAATCCCATGGAGAGAAACTTGTCTCGCTGTTCCATGATGCGATGATTTACAATGGCAAAGTACTACGCATGTTTGAAAATCAGGGTACTTATTTAAGTGCCTAACTTACGTAGCTTTTTAAAAATCATGGCCTGCGCTCTTGAAGTTCAAGGCTTGAGCACTCGAGAGTTAAGAAACGTTCAGTCTTGTTCAAACATATTAATTTTTGCTCATGACTCTTATTGACATGCCTTTGCTAAGTCATTCAGCACATGACCTAAATTAAACACAAGCAGCCCATAGCATTAGCAGTTCAGAAAAACTGCTTGCATTAGGCAGGATAGCTGCCATCTGTAATGTCTCAAACTATCCTGAGAAAAATTTACCCACGGGTGATCTATGATTTATTCTAATGGTGGAATGAAATGGGCCAGAGTGCTGCTGCTGCCTGCCGTCAAGTGGGCCTGCCATGAATAACCTCATTGCTTGCCTTGCTGCTCTTCACAGTCCTGAACAGCAGCGATGAGGCTGACTGGTATCATCTCAAATTCACTCTGCTTCTGCTCGCTCTCTGCAGACTCAGAAAGACATAATTGAAATCAGTTTGGTTTCACTCCACATTTGGATGACTGTCTCTGCAAGCGCACAAGCCAGAACTTAATTTTGAAAAATAAAAGATTAAATTCTACAGAACTGATCTATTAGCCCCCCTTTTCCTCCCATCACCAAACCTCTGTTGGCTGTTGGTGAATACATTATTCAAGCCTTGTTGCTGCTATAATTGCTATTCATCCGTCATTTCATCTGTACTGTTTATTCTACAGTTTACAGAATAACGATTGTGTTGCTTCCCTAAATTTCACAATAATTCGTTCTATTGCAGCTTGAAACTTTTATCTGAGGAAAGCACAAGTTATGCCAACCCATCCCTTAGATTTTCAGTTTAATCACCGAGGCCTCGTCTGCACAGGAGGGTAGATTCTCCACTGATGTTAAATAGCTGAGTTTCTTTGGGTTTGTCCTCAGACTTGTTCAATCATCTGTCAGGTTTGGGTGTAGTTCCTTTAGGGGACAGGTGTAAAAATGGTAGCTGGCCTGTTCCGGGGGTTCCCGCAATTGGTAGCAGCTGTGTGAAGGTGTACTGTTACTACAGTTGGGAAAGACCCTAAAATTCAGGTGTAGATGCAGTCCGAAATTTGAAGTAATGCTATGAAGTCAGTGAAGCACCATTAAAGTCTTAGTCAACAAAATCAGCGTGTTATTCTGAAATCATTTGCACGTCTTTCACAGCACAAAGGTTACAAAAATTATCAGATTCAGTTCACTTGGAGCCTAAAAATATTTTTATTTATAGATGACCTTACTGCCTGTGTCATGCTGTGGGTAAGCATGGTACTTGGTTAACAGTCTCGGTCCTCTAGGTCCGTTCTTTAATTATCACCAGTTAAAAGGGTTTCCTTTTTTGCATTATCTAATTTAGGTGAAGACCGGCTGTCCTGCTATTGCACACTAATGCAAACAGCAGTGTAGTCTGATGCTCCCTCAAATTACTTTAATCTAAGGCTAATTGAACAGCATTGATTGAACATGCCAGAAAAAAGCCTTCCTATCATTTGGATCAATTGACATTGATTTTTTTTTGCATAGTTTATCACTCATAACAACTTCCAAGGAAGCAGTTGGCCTCCGTTACTATCTCAGTTCCCTCCTTCCCTCCCCCCAACACTCTCCAAGGAAGTAACACCCTTCTCTCATTTCAAAAAATAAATGAATAAAAATAGATTGCATTAGTGACCCACCAGTTTATCAGGGATTATTTTTAACTGCAACAAGTGTCAGAGCTTTAAATTTTCTAAAAATCCTGTACTGGGGGGAGATATTGAGTAATTTCCCTCATCGCTTCACATAATACTTCTGTCATGGTTTGTGTGTGAGGTTTAGCCACATCATAAAGCATAGCTGAACTAATGTCCTTCAAATAGTAACTTATCAGAGCTACACGGGGATTCTTGCCATTGCTATAAAAAGACATTTGGCAATAAGCAGTTTGTCATATTAGAAGCTCAGCCATTTACTTGAATATAGGATGCGCAGAGTTCACTGGAAAACTGGTGCAGCACCTAGCTCTGTAAATATAATAGATTATTAATATTGGGCATCATAAAGGATTAAGGTAACTCGTTACCATGAACCTCCTGTATCACTATAAAGCAGTCATTATTAAGAGAGCGAGTGGTGGATATTGTTTCATATTATTGTTGCCTATCTCATCCACAGATCTCAAACCTCCTTGCATTTGTTAATTAAAGTCTAACAAAGGTTAGGCTGTAAATGTCATAGGTAATTATACCCATTTCACAGGGGTGCAGACCCAGAATGACAGTTTGGGAGCTCTCGGTGAATGAGTGACATGTTGTGAGTCCGGGTTCCTGATCTAACCTCCATTGTCCATGCTGTAAATACTTCTTTTCAAAGCTGATGTGCATATCTAAAATTCAAGTTTCCATATGTGGGAGGATGCAGGCTTGCAGTGGGGTGGAAGGATTTGACTCCTTTCTCTATGGCAACCTCTGCCCTGACTCTCTTGCTGACGGTTGGAGGGGAGAGGTGCGGGGTAGGAGGCATTGCTGGCTAAATTGGCACTAGCTTCATGCATAACCCCTTGTGATTAGCTATATACTTGTCCTGACTGGCTGAAAAGATTTTTGGATTGGTCATTGTTTGAGTCAAGTTGATATATTTTAGAGCTGGGAAGGATTTTTTTTTTCCTGCTTTGAATTAGCAGAATATCCATAGGGTATTTCATGGTCCCCAGTGCATGAAGGACTGTCATGCAGTTGGCTTGGAATACTCGAGCATTGTGAATACCCAGCAGATAAGGGAATTAGTTGCACTTTTGTCAAGACTCAGTGGACAGTCTCTGCCAGCTACATGGGGTTTGTCAGTGCCTTGTGGACCATTTCTGGGACAAAAATGGCTATATTGCGGGGTTTAAAGCACTGTCAACAGTCTTAGGTGAGAAAACACAATATTGCTGACCTGTTCTTCCACCACTCCCTAGATCTCGGTTCCCTTCACCAGCTCCGTAGTCTGATAGCCGCCCTTCCTGGATTTCCAGGATCACCAGCATGAGTCAGATAGCTGATTTCCCATGTTCTGTAGGAACCACAGGAGTCAGGCAGCTGAGTGACCTGTTGATTAACATGTGCATTCACAGATGGACCTGGCCACGTCAAGGAGTTGTCAGGCACATGAACACCGGTGCTAACAACTAACTCTTCTGATATAGATACGTTTGAAGCATTAATCAAGTTTATCTAATGTAGAACTGCAGTATAGCTAAATGTTTCCCTGTATTAATGATAGTAGTATCCTATGATATTAGTCTCCTTTAAATCCGTAAATTTAGTCATTTCTTTTCTGGAAGGTTTGTTACGGGGGACTTGTCTGGTGCTTGCCTAGCCGTGCTTACAAACAGGCAAATATCCCTGTGCTATTTTTTCCCCCCCCCAGTGTCTGAGTTGAGCCTGCGGCGTCTGATTCTGGAACACAATTCTGCCATAACTGGTCTGGTCAGATTATGAAAGGGAAATCGAAATGCTCATGGGAAAAGCAGAATATAAATCAAAAAGTGAGGTCCAACTCTTAAGGGCGTTCCAGATCTGCACGGCAGTAGGCAGTGGACGAACTATGCAATGGATGTTTGATGACTATTTTGACTATTAGGAACAACTTTTATTTTTCCTGGGGAAATTCACTACTTAAGGTTAGCCAGTATAGGGATAGGTGTATGCTCGAGGTTTCATTCTGCTCGGATGGACAGTAGTCTTGGAGTATCTATAAGGAGATAAAGGTATTGAGGAATGCTCGTCACAAAGCCAAGGGGGGCTCCTGTGACAGACTCGGAGGGGTCTGCAGCTGTCACCCTCCAGGGCTTGCGTGGCATATGGGGACCTCCAGGCCAACAAAAGAAACTTTCAATCGGCACAAATGCCAACATTGAGTATGTAGGAATTGTTTCTGCATTCACCCTTCTTCATTTCAGAAAGAAGACACAGCTCTTCCAGCAAGCCACCTTTGACCCCTCCCTCTTCGGTGTTTTCCCTCATTTCATCCCTGTCTTCAAAAAGCAAAGGTAGCAGCGGAAGCGGGAGCAGTCGTTCATCCAGTGGAGGTACCAGTGCAGCAGCAGCATCCAATTCCAAGTTGCTGAAATCGCCCAAAGACAAGCTGCAGATCAGTGGAAACAATAGGTTAATGCATCCGGTACATCACAGCAAAGTTCCCCATGATAAAATGTAAGTCTGTTCTTTGGGGAAGAACGTAAGTGGGATCATTTGCTCAGAAACTGTTGCAGCAGCAGCATTTTAGCAGTTGTGTGCTTCAGGTTTTGGAAGATGAAATGCATTTTGATCTTCTAGATCCTTTTCAGCTGTTTCATGCAGGAAAACCTTTAGTCTTATTCATGGATAAACCCTGCCCAGATGTAGTTGCAACCTTTGAATCTATGATGAAGACCTTTCTTATATAACCTGCAGTCCTCTGGGCTGGTCACTGATCTTGATTTCAGTGGGACTTTGCCAGGTCTAGGGGTTTGCCTGCATACATCGGGTTGCAGAATTGGCATTATAATTTGCAGTGGCCAGAACAGGGCCTCATTGCTGGGCTGTTCCGGCTGCTGTGTGGCATGTCATTACCATGCCCAGCATGGGTGCCCGCAGGCACACCACATCGCTGCGCTCAGCTGCCTCCTTACACTAAAGTAGTGTCAGCCACATGGCAGGGTGTCATCAGTGGGTTAATTAGCACTACCAAGTGACAATTCTGGTTCATGCTAATTAGTCAGCTTGCAATCCTGCCAAGATAGGGTTACACTGCTTCCAGTTCAGGAGACCACCTCTGTGGAGCAGCCCAGCATGTCTGAGGCTGGCGCTGCTGGGTGTGGTAAGTCTGTGGCATAGACACGGCCTATAATTATCAAATACCCATTTCTCTGTGTAGTTGAACCGCGGAGTCTGAAGTTTGTGCTGAGGCTTTAGGAACATTATGGAGGAGGTGGTGTAAAGACTGCAGGAGAGTTACATTTTCATCAAATCACTGACATGAGAAAATAGCCACAAAAAATCAAATAGACAGGTTTTATCATGTAAACATGGGAAAAAAGGAATAGAGCAGTTCACACAGCAAAAAGTATTACATGGCTTTGATAGTTCCTAACCTTGTGCTGCTTCAGGTCTGCTAATGGGTTTTTTCCCCTTAATTTTCCACAAATAACAGCATGACTTCATCTGTCAAAGAGGAAAAGATGCATCCAAAGATAGATGGTGCACTATTGAAAACTGCTGTTGGTCCAACTTGTTCTACTACTGTGAGTTCCTCAATAAAGACTGGCCTTAATTGTCCCTCAATACCAAAGCCACCCTTGCCTTCCCCTGGACAGATACTGAATGGTAAAGGTCTTCTCTCTGTGCCTCCATTTTTGGAAAAGAAACCAGAAGATAGTACGAATAATAGGAAATTTTTACATAAAAGATTGTCAGGTAATCTTTAAAATATTATTTACTGTATTGTTGCTATTCTGCACACAAATAGACCTAGTCAGACATGTTGTGAATTGAAACAGGTAGTCTGTGGACTGAATGACAGTGTCAAGAGTAAACCAGACAAACACTGGGGTTAGTTTTAAATGGTTTCCTTTGGCCCATCTCATTCTTAAAGGGACACAACTAAGTTGAAATCTTGTTAATATAAAATATATACTTAATGTATTACAGTTACTAAGTGTCTGCCTTCCCAGCCTAAGTTTTGGCAAATTGGAAACAAGCAAAGAAAAAAAAAGGAGGGGGGGATATTATTAGGGGGGATAAGGGGAGCGTTAATTCAGCAACGAGTGCTACTTGTGTCACTGCATTGCATGGGTTGCGTTTGTGAACTATTCCAGGTGCAGCTGTGTGTTATGATTAAAATCATGAGCAATGTTCTTTTTTTAAGAAAAATGTTTTTTATAAAGCTCTGGTTTCACAATAGTGAGGTATTTATGTATTTTTGACAGAGAGAGAATTTGATCCTGATATATACTGTGGTGTCATCGATGTGGAAACCAAGAAACCCTGTACAAGGTCTTTGACATGCAAGGTAGGACGCCTTTCTCAAAACTAGATTAAGGTGTAACATGTATTAAATATAAGTTTCTGAACATCATGATGGAAAACCCACAGCTAAACTTCAGCAACAGCCACTCGCTCATAGTGACCCCCTGTGATAAAACAGCGAGAGAAACTAGGAGGTCTCCATAATCAGTATATTTTCCAAAGATTTTAGTTCATGAAAGCCCAGAAAAGATATTCACAAAAGCTTTAAGGATTTGTATTGTTCAGAAGTTTGCCCTGAGCATCAGTCAGGAGGGTTTGACAAAGTTCCCACTGCATAGATTTATTGTTGGACTGTGCTCTCTCTTTTTTTTTTAAAGACTGATACTTATTCTTCATGTAAAGAGGTCAAGCTTCAATTTTACCTACATTGAAATTGTTTGGTGTTCTTGCTAGGGATTATTCTCTCTATTATATATGTCAAGTTAAAAAAAAATCCATCCACCCGCCAAAAATGAATAATATAATCATTGCTTATTTGGGACCCAAGCAAAACAAACTTTTTTCCCCAGGGAAAAGAAAGTTTGTAGCAGACTTTAGGAAGGTAGGCTATATCAACCCAAATTATGCACCTCAGTGGACTCATAGTTTGGTTACTGTTTCTGGTCAGTGAGAACTGAATCTGCAGAAAAGTCTATAACTGAAGAGTCTGTTTGTAGGTCAAACTCTGTATGCAAAATTATCTTGAAAAGTTACAGTCTAATGTGGAATGTCCTTTAACACAAAACACAATTTTGAAAAAAAAACACTTTAAGAGACTAAAGAGATGTGTTAGTATTTGTGATCTTGTAGTATTTAGTGTCAGCTACCCAGCAGATAAATCACCCACAGAGCCAAGGAAAATATTGATATTAAGGACCGCAAGGAGCGAATCCGTGAAGTTAGTGCTTCCTTCGAATCGCAGAGCACAGTGTTATCACTTTCCAGTTAAACAAGAAAAGATTCAGGTTTTTGAAAGAGTAAGCAAAAAGCTCCAAAGAAAGTAGGAGCAATCCAGAGATATGCCTTCCACTTGGCTTGCCCTCCTCACCCTTCAAAAATAGTTTTTACAGCCTTGCAGTAATTTCTGAAAATATGAAAATAGTCCTTTTTTGCCTTTTAAAAATAAAAACACTGAACTCTTGAGCTGTATGAAAGTTAGGCCCTCAGTATGCAGTCTTGCAGTCTTTCACTTATTCTCCTTCACTTATATTTCATTTCATAGAGTATTTTAGGATTTTTCCAAGGACTAGAAAAGCTGACATACCACCTCTCCCTCTGAATTTTGTGACTTTGATAGGGTTCTGTCTAACTGAAATTCCTGCTAGATGTTCTTATGGATTTAATAACTTATTCCAATATAGTAACCTTCTAGCATTATGTTAGTTTATACAAGGATAATAAGTTTTCCCATTTATTATTTTTAGCACTCTTTACTAGAAGTCGTATTTTACGCTTTGTTAAGTAATCGCAGGCAGTTTTTATTTTGAGAGAGAAGTGTTTTTTATTTCATGTTTAAAAATAAATTATTTTAGGTAGCATCTATGGACTGATAATGTAAAAGAGACATTAAAAGGGCTTGATATTCAAGTTTAAGCCTTCTTAGATTTTCTACCGCTTTTTATTTTGAGTTTAAAGAGCACTGACCCTTTTAATCAGGGCTTATCAACTCATCCATTGGGCCATCTTAAAATTTTTTATAAGAGCCATGACTATGTATTTGCCAAATTTTGAATGTCTCATTTTTCTCCGCGCTAGCATCATTAAATTCACATTTGAGTGTTTATTTTTCTGCCAACCTAATTGTCTTAGTTTAATGACTTGTGTGTGGGTTTGCAGACACATTCCTTAACCCAGCGGAGGGCTGTACAGGGTCGAAGGAAGAGATTCGATCTGTTGTTAGCTGAGCACAAAAACAAAACCAGGGAAAAGGATATGCTTCGACATCCAGATCATCATCAGCAGATGCCCCCTCTCAGGGAACCACATCCCTCACCTTCTAAAACTTCCCAGGAGCTGCACCAAAATTCTCATGGAGTTCCTCCTACAGAATCAAAGCCCTTAGTACCCAATAAACCCAAATCTCAGCCCCCCAGTCTTCCAAGGTGAGTAAAGTCTGCATTTCCTTGAGGTGCGCAGTTATTTTAGGGAGCAGGCTGACAGTTTGGTGGCAGGGGGGTGGGTATTGGATTTGTGGTTTTATTAGCAGTGTGAGGACTCTTATTGCATGTCTGATGACTGCTTTCTCAACTTGGTCCTAGGGAGCTTTGTCTCCTAGTCCTCTTTCAGGAGTTTTTGCTCAATGGTTCAAGGGGTAAATGCTGACTTGAGTCAGTGAAAGCCAGCAGCTCTATTTATGTAGCAGTTACTCTGTGTTGGTGATGCAGCAAAATGGGACACACTTGATGATGATCTCATGAGGTTCCTTCCAGGCTTAATGTCTATGAAATCTATGATTGGGAATCAAGCAGAAAGGGAATGAGTGTGAGAGAAGTCGACTAAATTTACAAAGGGCTCAGTTTAACTTCAGCATGCGAGAATCATCTCTGCATACAGTGTAGCAGAGGTCATGATCCTGTGAGATTATGATCGGTGCTTCATGTGTTTTGGAAAGGAGACAAGAAAGGTAGAGTAGGTAAGTGCATTATTCATATCACCAATGCAGATCCTTATTTTTTGTCTCTTGCTTACATTAGAGAAGTCATTAGTTCTGTGGATATCAGTTAAATGCATGGGCCACTTTTGCACGCAAGCCCTCTTTGGCCCCATTGTCTGCTGTGTAACTACCCTCTTCAGGTCAGGGATGGGCAAAATGGTGAATCCAGCCAGTGGCCGGACTCCGCTTCCCAGTAGCCCCTTCCCATGTTGCTGCAGCTGGTTTCCCTGGAGACTCCAGAAGCAATGGTGCCATGACAGCACAGGGCCAGGGTTTCCATGGACACCAGCCCCAGCAGCACTGGCAGGGCACATGCAGCTCGGCAGGGAGCTGCTTCAGGGCTGGGATCCTGTAGTAGTGACAGCGTGGTCTGAAGCTGGGGCAGATCTGCTGCTTGTACACCTCTGCCCAAGGAGCTCAGCTCTGCCCCAGCTCCATGCTACATTGCCACCGTTGCAAGATCCCAGCCCCAGAGCAGCTCCTTGCCCAGCTGCTTGCCATGCCAGTGCTGCTGGGGCTGATCTCCATGGAAACCCTGGCCCCGGCAGCACTGTGGCTACTGGGGTCTCCGTCGAAACTGGCCAGAGCGACGTGAGCAGAGGCTGCTGGGAAATGGTCTGCCGCAGGCCCAATCTGGACTTTGCCCGTCCCTGCATTAGGTGCATAATTGTTTAATTTAAATTTAATAGCAGCCCTGAACTGACCGGGTCCTGGCAGTTTTAAGGCTGAAATTTGGAGGCATGAGGTGCTCTGAGTAACAAACTAACAAGCTTTAATAAAGTGCAGAAGTTGAAAGGAAGCTGCTCTCTTTAATTAATGAGCATCGTTTACTTTTAAGTGTGGACAAGGGAGTACCCTGGACTAGGGCCCAGCCTTTTTTCAGTCTGTAGGCTACGCACCTAAACATGCACTATAGTAGGGATAAGAGACAGATTGGGAGTTGGGATGTTTTTATTTCTGCTTGTGCTCCTGAATCGCTCTGTGACCTCAACAAACACCTTAATCTTTCTGTGCACCTTCCTTTCCCCAGCTGCAATGTAGGTACAATTATTCCTTGTTGGGGAATTGCGTATTATGTTCATTTTATAAGAATGCTGTTAATGCAACAGAACAGAAAATCTGGGAAACCTTTGGTACCTTTCTATGTTAGCTTAAATATAGTACCTATGAAGGTGGTCTTTGCTTTGTTAATACCTTCTAAATTCCTTACCTCCATCCAGGCCTCCAGGCTGCCCAGCCCAGCATAGTGGGAATACCCCTAGTGACTCTCTGTCAGTCCACGAATCTCCACACCCTCCCTTGCCTGCAACTGAGCCAGCTTCTCGGTTATCCAGCGATGAGGGAGAATGTGATGAAAAAGAAGAGCCCGTCGAAAAACTGGATTGTCATTATTCAGGTCATCATCCTCAACCAGCCGCGGTATGTCTCAAGAACAACCACTGCTCAATCCTTCATTTTTTCTGAAGCAAATCACTAGGAGTTTTTCATTGTGTTTTCTGTTGAGTTCACTAAAATGTCCTCATGCCCAAAGAAAATGTAGTTTGTTGCAAGTTGGCCATGAGGGTTTAATCTGGTTTGGTAAATTTAGAGGCCCCTCCATCATACCGTGAGATAAATTAAAGCTCTGCAAAGTACTAGAGACTTGTTGTCACTTTTTTTTTAATTAAAAGGTAGACACAGCACAGGGATGTGCAGCACTGGTATTTTTAACACTTCTAGATAATATCTCAACATTTTTAATTCTAGGTTCATGCTCTATTTTTTGTGTGAAAATAAAAGCTGGTACAAGTGTCCTTGTGTAACCAAATCACAGCAGAAGGATTTATTAAAATATTGGTGATTGTAATGTTTAGATCCTTTAATGGGATCATTAAATAATGAATTTTAAATGACAGCTATAACCATTTCTTATTGGAGGCTATTAGCACTTTGTCTATTTTGCTGTATGTAGCATAGAAAATGGATTTGAGAGTTCCCTGTCCTACCCAAGTTGCCCCCCCCCCTTTTTTTTTTAAACAAGAGAGAGTGACTATTAAACTGAAGCTGATGCTGAACACAATTTAACAGAATAGGAACCTCTCCTACAAACACAGTCTTCCCCCCAAAAACTCAGCCTCCTCTGGTCTCTTTCTCCCCAAGACCTGGCCAAAACCAGAGGCCTTACTGCAGTCCCTGCAACAAAATCAGGTGAGAGCAGATTCCAAGCAAATTATCATCCCGCTCTGTTGAAAGAGGGGGCTCCCAGGTGAGTGCTCCTACCAACCAGAAAAGTGACATTATCCCCTGCGGAGAACATGGTTCCACACAGGCCAGGCATTCAGCAAACTTGTTAGACGTTGGGGATCAAAATCTTAATATATACTTCTGTCTAACTTATTTTAACTTCTACTATGTGACACTTGAGAGCGTCCTTAAACTTATTGTCTGTGTACTTCCTGTTTTAATAACATTATTGATCTGAATTAAGAGCAGTAACTTATTCAGATGGTTCCTGTTGAATTAGGAAATGTCAATACCCATCTGTATTTTCAGTTTTGCACATTTGGTAGTCGGCAAATTGGAAGAGGTTATTACGTGTTTGACAAGCGATGGAATCATATTCGGTGTGCGCTTAACTGCATGGTGGAGAAGCATCTTAATTCACAGATGTGGAAGTAAGTAGAAATGGCAGATTTTTTAAATTCTTCTTTATATTACAGAATCAGATAAAGCTTTGAAAGGAATTTTTTTTTCCTTTTTCCTGTTGTGATAATTTATTAAAAGAGCTTTTCAGAATAAAAAGCAGAACCTCCACATCAGCTGTTCTCAATGAAAACCTACCGCTGGCACTGTAATGGGAGCAAAAGCCCCATTTTATCTGTCACCTGGCAGGAGAAGAGGAGGGGTGAGCTGCACTCACCAGAAGAATATATATGTATGTATTTTTTATTACTCCAGAAAACTGCATCCAAAGGCCCTCCGGCCTCTGTATTCTTGTGCTGAGCTGTGAATAGCTGGAACCTTTTCACAGCAATATGATCGCTGTCTTCTTGTTGGATGTGGAGCTGAAATGTGGAACTGAGCAATTTTGCAAAATTACGGCAGTATCAAACCCTTAAAGTCATTCATCCTCAAATATTAAGGTTTGGTATGGACTGGTGATCAAATTAAAGCAAGCAAACAGCAGGCAGGGACTTTCCACACACCAGCTGTTGCATGGTAACCACAATTACCCCACTGTAAGTGAGAGCTAAACCAAGGCAGCTTTGCCCTGAGTGAAACGGGGCTAAGCCCATTCCGATTCAGCTTTCCCTTACCTGCCCTTGGTAGTTTGCTTTAATTTGATCCTTTGTCTAGAGTCTTTGAATCTGTTCTTTCTAAATTACATCCAGGCATTGCTTCCCGCTACATCGCTAATTCTTACCATTTTGTTCATTTGTCAGACTGATCTTATTAATAATTTAAACTATTATGTTTGTTTGTAGCTTCCAGTTCAGTTTCCCTTTGCAGTATGTTTTTGTGGTACATACCAATTACTAGGTGATTTCCAATGGCATCTTGGGCAGAGTTGGAAACCTCAAGCTGGGACCCGATGGGGGTAACTTTCTACAGATTAGTCCACAAAGAACAGCTTCTCTGTCTGTGTGAAATGGTGCAGGATCCCAAAGGGGGTATAATTTTCCAGAAGTGCTCAGTGTTGCCCTCACTCTGTCCCTGTTACACTGGTAAAGTTTTCACTCATCTGACTGAGCTGAGTGATGCCAATACTGAGCACACTGGAAAATCTGAGCTACAAGAATAGGTAATAGTTGGAGAACTCTAGTTAAAGGTGTACTGTGTATTCATTGTGTACTCAGTCTGTCAAAGACACAGGACTATTAATCTCTGCTTTACTTGTATGCAACATAATCAGTTTACCAAAATGTTTTAATGTATATCGCCCTTGCCAAATGCTAATTATTCCAGTGCAGCAAAACCTAAATACCCTGGTATCAAGGCAAGAAATCTGCAAAACAAAAACCAATGATCTTTATTTTCTTTCTCAGGAAAATTCCCCCAGCATCTGGTAACACAGCATCTGTTCGCACCCCGCATCGGACAAACTCTATGCCTACTTCACAGTATGTCGGTGTAACAGGTTTCCTTTTGCCCAGCACGGTTATGTCATCGCCAGCGTTGGTTTCTCCTTCCTGTGTGTCTCTTAACAGTAAATCGGTACCATCCCATGGAACTACACTAAATGCCAATCCTTCTACCTTGGGTGCAGTGGATCCTGTCTGCAGTATGCAATCAAGACAAGTGTCTTCGTCCCCTTCGACACCTACAGTGCTTTCCTCGATACCTTCACCTATGCCCAGCAAACCTCAGAAATTGAAATCCAGCAAGTCTTTTAAACCTAAGGAATCTTTTGCTAGCAGCGCCGACTGTAACAGCACCAGTAGCAACAGTAGCAGCGGCGGCTCAGGAAAGAAACGTAAAAACAGCTCCGCACTGCTAGCACCTTCTTCTCATTCCACAGAGTCCTTTAGGAAAAACTGTGTGGTTAACTCTGGAAACTCTGGGACCTCTTATCATTCGTCTGTGACATCTTCGTCCCATAGCATCGGCCTCAATTGCATGACGAGTAAAGCTAACTCGGTTAGTCTCAAACATGACCAGTCAGGGAGGGGCCCTCCGACCGGAAGCCCTGCAGAATCAATTAAAAGAATGAGTGTGATGATGAACAGCAGTGACTCCACTCTTTCCTTAGGGCCATTTGTTCACCAGTCCAGCGAACTGACTGTCAATTCACACAGCAGTTTTTCACATTCGCATACTTCCCTAGACAAACTCATAGGAAAGAAAAGAAAGTGCTCGCCTGGTTCCAGCAGCATCAACAGCAGCAGCAAAGCAAACAAGGTTGCCAAATTGCCCCCGGTGAACAACGTTCATGCAAAACACACCGGTGCAATCGCAGGGACACAAGGACTGATGAACAATTCACTTCTTCATCAGGTATGAAACTGTACGGGTGATGTTTCCCTCAGTTAAGGAAAGAGGTTAGCTCTAGGATCTGCAGACTCGCACTAGCATCTGCAGGCTGTTGTTGGTGACCTCTTGCTTCCAGTTAGCTTGACACCCTTTCACTAAAGGAGGGACGTGCAGTTTCTTATTAGAGTTTCATGATTTTAAATGTTTTTCACAGTGAATTTATTTTCACGGTAGATCTGTTTTCTCGAAGTGCGGCTTTACTCTGAAAAGTAATGTTAGAAAAAAATAACACCTTGGATTCCTCAGGTATTGCATCAATCATTCACAGGTGAAATCCACTCAGCTGTTTAGTAATACTTTTTTTTCTGAGTGCCAACCCTGCAAACTGAGTTGAGCATATTTAAAACGAAGAAATCCTGTTGGGTTCGTTCTGGGTGCTTTACTGCAGAGCTGACATAGTAGCTCCGCAGTAAAGCGTCACCGTCTACACATGCGCCTGTATTAGGGCACAGTAAATTAATTAACTCTGCTGGAGGATAGTACTGTCTGGGATAAGAACTGTTCTACAGCAGAATAGTTGCATGTGCCAAAATGGGTGTGTAGATGGTGACTGGGGCTAATGGAGGCGCAAACAAGGGTGTTACAGTGGCGGGGGCTGTGTGCTGGCTAGCCCCGCACTGGAGCACTCTCATGCCCCTGCCAGCTCCTCTGCAGCATGCTGAGCCATGGTGGAGCTGCTCTGGGCTGTCAAGCTGACCCCCCTGGCTCCCTGCTAGCCTGGAGCTGCTCTGCCTCGGCTCCACATGCTGTGGTCCTGGGCACACGTGTAAATGCTGCACCCAGGAGAAATAAACTCTAGCATAAACTGCGCCACAGTTTATTGCTACATGCTGACTGCACCTGTAGATGCACCCTCTGTCTTCCAGAACAAATAGCATGCTATAAATGTGAACCTACTTAATGGTGCTGATTCGAACAGATGAGTTAAATACAGTTCCTTCTCCTAGAGCTCCATAGATTATGTGTCTAACATGAGCAAAGCGTCAGTCAATAGAAGGAGCAGAAATGATGAGGAATACCACAAAGAGAGCAGGTCTCATGAGTATGTTGCCACTTTTGCAGTTACTTCCTAAAACAGAACTAATATACTGGTAAACACGACTTTGCCAGGCATAATAGGATCTGGAGAAGGAAAAATGGAAAATAATTGAGGAAAAATACGGTAAGGCTGTTTTAACAAAAATATGGGAAGTGGGCTGGAAGATGGCTTGAAGAAAAAGGAACTAAATAAAAAAAAAGGAGCTAGAAATGGAGAAGATTTATCTCCCAGCCAGCATAAGGTTATTCCCCGTAGTATGTTTTGTGGCATTTTGAAATATTGAGGAAGTTCTCTAAGTTTCCTCCAGTACTAAACACACTTCTGTTCATTTTTTTTTTTTGGCCTTACTTTGGAAGCTCATAAAACTAAAGTGATGGCAGCTCAGTGAAGTTTATTTTAGAAAGATCTCTGAATTCTCACTTGCTTCCAGAAGAATAGATTTGTCTTTCCTGTTGTACACTGGTAAGCATACTTACCAGAGAGCTGGAAGAAACTCCCATCCATGGATAGTTTAGCTGAGCTCTCATTGTTTGCCTTTTTATTGAGGCCTCGTTTTTTGCCTTTCCTAACCATTTTAATTTCAGCTATGCACTGTAAATGGGGGAGGATGCTTTACTTTCAATCGCATTTGGTGTTTGTGGGGGTTTGGAGTAGGACACCGGTTCTCCCCTGAGAAAAGCTGGAGAAGGTGGTAGCTGTAGAGTCCTGGATGCAGATGAATAGACTTAGATGCTGGTGATGCCATGTGGCTCCTTGTCCTTATCCCAGATATGGGCTCTCATTGTCCAGGAAGGTCCTACCAGCCATATCTTTAACTCCCTCCATTGCACTTGGCTTGCTGACTCATTTGTCTTTTTTATTTGCTTATTTGAAAGCCAAAGGCACGTCCCTGATAGCTGAATATGCCATGGTGAGAAAAGAACTGGACACTTTTCACTACAAGCAAAACCTCCATCTGGAATTCTGGACTCCAAGATGCCTTTGAGTT
Organism: Alligator mississippiensis; assembly: GCF_030867095.1. Taxonomy (NCBI): domain Eukaryota; kingdom Metazoa; phylum Chordata; order Crocodylia; family Alligatoridae; genus Alligator; species Alligator mississippiensis. The sequence goes on from NC_081835.1 coordinate 3,487,359, forward strand.
ATCCCAGCTTCCCATCGTCCTCAGGTGTGGAAATCTACTGGACTGTCATTCAAACAAGGAATTTCCCTGAAGCCATGTCTGTAGCAGTGAATATATTATAAACGGACACTGGATGAAGTTCAGCCACATAATTGCTCTTATCAGTGTTAATGGTGGTCTGGACCGCTTGCTACAAATCTGAGATTTTCCTTACCGGAGTACATCATCTTGCCACTATTTAACATGGATTGGCTGGGCAAAAGAATGTGTGGGGAAAACCATTACTGTGGACTTTTTTAAACTGATGGTGTCTTCTGTAGGTTGTCAGCCCCCAGAGACGCTATCGACTGAAAGGACCCCTTGAGAAGGGGGCACAGCGTGTTAGGCACAATGAAAAGAAGCCCTCAAGAAGGGAATATGGCTTTAGTGTTTTTATAGCAATGTTCCTTTAATGGAAAACAAAAATAGCACAATTCAAAAAAAATAACTAGTCTGCGTTTTGCCCAGCCTTTTGCAAGTAATTTGGGATAAGAAGCTATCAGGAGTTTTCAGAACTTGTTTGAGGCCAGCGGTCAAAAACAAGTATAAAAAAAAATAAAAGTTGTACTTGCATGGTACAAAAGCAATTTTCAGTTACTTTGAATAAGATTTGATGGCAAAAGAAAGTAAAAATGAATCACTTTTGCTGAAGGAAATCCAAATACACAAATATCAAATCGGCAGAGGCAAATAACCTATAAAACGATGCCCAAAGAACATATTTCTTGACCTATACTGTACACCCCGGGCCTTTGTTGTTTTAAAAGAGAGCTATATCACATGAATTAGGTTGGTATTATTCTTCAGCCTGTAAAAGTAGCCCTTTTAAAACTGAATATTTAAATATTTTCTGAAAGAATTTCCATTAGTTTCTGCCTTGTTCACGTAACCAAATCATTAACACTTGTTATGCTTTCAACCACTCCCAATGCCATTTTTCAGGATGCTGCACTAGATGCTGGCTGGTTTAACAACCGAGTTCAGCTTCAAGTGAACCTGTATGCATTCCTGGCATCTTTCCATACGTGCAAATGTTTGATGAATAAAGGAGGCTTTACTGTTTTATATAGTCCAGTCAGTTTTTATGAGCTATTTTATCTTGCTTCAAAACACCTCACAGTGAAATCCTTTTAAAGGGCTTAGCATTATGATAGTTTTAATTGATCTGGATATTTTTCATTTTAAGATGAGTTGATTTGAAACTTCACCTGGAATTATATTAAGTGACAAAGTGGAGGAAACAAATTATAAACCAAGAATATCCTCTTCTGCCTTAAAGGGGCACCAGCTATTGCTGAGACCAGACAATCTGAGCCTAGCAAATTGTTCACAAAGCCCAGCCTTCTCCCCGTTACAGTGGCACATAATACATCAGGGATTTTAAAGCCACTAAAAGTAGCAGTTGCCTGGTTGTTTACCTGTTAATGTCTTCAGGCCAAGATGAACTTGCTACAGAATTATTATACAGCAAAACAACAAGAAGCCTCTATGCAGACGCTTTAGCTTTGAGTTTCTATAAAAGATCGTATTTAAAGAGCAAAGCGAAGTACTTTAGACCGTTATTATGCAAACGTAAAAATAACTCTGTGTCAGGAACAAAGAATTAACGCTTAATTAAGGTGCCCAACTCAAAAGGGCGGTTTAAAATGGAGATTGGTTTACTTTTAAAAGAACCAAAGCAATATGCTCGTTCGACAAAGAGCAAGGGAAATATGTCGGATCTTGCATATTCGGAGTGAAATCACAGTCCCGACGGGGCCAGAGTTTTGGCCCCGTGTGTTTTCAGTCACAAGTGCAATTTGGTCTTGATCAACTAAACGTGTGAAAAAACAAAACAGCAGAAATTTCCATTAACAAACCTTAGCAACTTTCAGTGATTAAACACACTTCTTTAGGTTCTGAAAGGTTCTGTCAATCTGAAAGCAGAACGGCAAATCAGAGCTGGTTCAAGACCACGCAGACGTTCGAAGAAGTTAGTACTTCGCCCGCGTGCTTCGCTTGGAGCCATTTTGTAACGCCGTCTGCGTTATGGCCCTGGTGGTAAGCTCTTGGGAATAAAAACCAGGACGTCTCAAATTCTGTCAGCTCTCGAGCACAGACCTACTTAAATGTTACGTTTTAGTTCTTGGGTATAAGCAGAACACTGTTCCTGAAGCTTTTATTGTCTCATCGTTCTTACTGTAAATAATTAAGGAAGCTTAAAATTAATTTTCCTTGCAAAATTGAATTTGCAGTGGCTGGGTTGTTTCTAGACAGATTTTGGTATTAATTTAAGAGATGCGATTTTTATAGTCTTTCCAACTTCTCGTTACGACTCCTGCGGTTTTCTTAACCTAAAAAATTGCTGCAATGATGAACAAAGAATTATACAAAAAAGAAAAAAAAACGTACTTTTGTATCTTTATTTTGGAATTTCTTGTTCTATTATAAATATTGAAGTATCCCTATTTCAGAAGACATATTTTGTTAATTGATTGTACATATTTAAATATGTATTTTTGCACAGGTCTTTTTTTCTTATATCCAGTTTTGGTACAATTGAGATCATCTAGTATTTATTTATTAATTAATTAAAGAAAAGCAAATACCTTTTTTATAATTTGAAGTGGTTCACTGCCAAGCCAATAGTAACATGCCTACTTTGCTACTTAAGGGATGCCTCTGTTTTGTGAAAGTTGTGTCCCTTTTCATGTCTTGGGAGTGGATACCTATAACCTAAAGGCCAGCGCCTGTAGTCCGATTCGTGGAAGAGCCTGATTGCAGGGCGAGGCTTGAACGGTCTAGCTGGCATTGCTTACCAGCTGCCTGATTCCCAGAAGACTACATTTAGTTAAGTGACACACTGCTTCTCTTTTTTTAGTATTTGTGTGCGTGTGTGTGTGCGTGCGCATTTGTGTGGGTCTCGTGGTTTAACTAATGGAAAAACTGAAAGTGCCTGATATAACTAGTTTTATGCTTGGACTGTTTAGACAGCTTCTCCTTAAAAGACTTGAATGTTCAGTTGAAACTTTTGGAGCTTGCTTTTTCCACCTACCTATTATTTCCCAAACTCTGATTAAAAGGGGTTAAAAAAAAAAAAACCAACAAAGAAAAAAGATCGATGCTGGCAAGTTTTGCAAAGCGTTTTGAATCGAATAATTTGTGTCGAAACAATCCCGTTGATAATGCATCTTACAATAATGCCAAGGGTTAGAACGTTTTTTTTTTTTTTGCAATCAGCTATGTACACAACTGTCTCTTTTTGGTTATTCTTTCATTAATTACACCATTTCAAAGGAGAAAAAACAACAAAAAAGAGAGAAACAGCAAATGTTCAGAATATTTTGTATTCCAGGAAAAAAAAATTAAAAAAAAAAAAACCCCAAAAAAACAAAAAACCAAGTTAAGTACCTCTTGAAATATTAAAAAAAAGTGATTTCCAAATGTCACTTCTAAGGCAGTTGTCTTCCCGTGAGAGTTCTCTTGCCAAGGAATCTCTTGTCTTTCACTCGTTCTGTCCTGGGAGAGGGAATCGGGCTTGAGAAGATTCTTAACGTTTCACTGTTTAGCAGAAAATAATCATTTTTACATTTTGTGCGAAATATTTTACGTTTTAAAGGTGATAATTTAAAAAAATAAATAAATAAATAAATGAGCACTACATAATGTCAATGTGAATGTAGGCCTCGGAAGCGTCCGGCTCAGGCTGGAGCCTGGTTCTAAAAGCAATCTCCTGTGTAAAAGGTGTGAATAGTTTGATAATTTGTACACATAATCAAGAGCATCTGATCAGCTGAACTTTGCGTCGGCTGCTGTATAGTACATGAACAAATGTCATGGGATAGAAAAATTACTTTGGATATTTAAAAGAAAAATAAATATATAGTCTATTTGTTTTGTAACAAGTTTCTGTAAATAAAATAATTTATACTATTTATAAGAAAAAGTTGTGCTTTGCTTCATGAAAAAAGATTAGTTTGTTGAACAAACAGATGTTACTAAACAGGGCAATAAAATTAGGTCTTTTCAACAAATGAGGTTGGCTGCATGAAATACATGATACATTTCTGCGTCATTGTAGAAGAATTCAGCCCTGAAGGAAAGCAGCATCCCTCGTGGTGCCTCGGTGCAGAGATTCGGTAAGGGCTGGTCCTGCTTCTAGCGTTCCTTTGGACGACGGGATGAGTACGGCTAGGAAACGTGGATCCTCGTATCGCAGAGGCTTTTTCTTTTTGGCATCTGCCTCAGAGTTGTGTAAAACCTCTCTACCATAAAGCAACCAAAACAGGTTATGCTGGATTATAGGGGAAGGGCTCTGACATGCAGCGTTGTTGCAACCAGTGCTTCCATCCTTTCAAAACATCTTTCTGTACTTTTTGCTGCAGAAGAGCCAAGAATGTGGGCTTGCCCACGTTGATAACTCACTGCCGTACGTCAGGCATGCCACATTACGGGGCTGTTACAAACACCGCTGCTCCTAAAGCATCCGTCAGCAGGCATGGCCTCTGGAATAGGACCTGATCCTCCCTTCTCCATCAAAGCCGCCATGGATGTGCGTGAGAATTGTCTCGGTGAGTAGCTCAGATCACGCTTTATATCTAAACGAATCCCCAGTGCAGCAGGCCACGCTGGGTGGCGGTCTTCCAGTTTGTAAGACTGGGCTCTTACTTTTAGCAGAAGTCTCTAGTCACATAGGGCATCACTTGTGCCTTTGTAATGCAGAGGAAACTGTTTTTGACTTTTCTCTTCAAAGGTGTTGGGAACGCAAGGTTTAGCTGTGGCAGGTGCTTTCAGCATGAAGTCTTTCCTAACAGTTTCTTCTCACAGTTCTGCATTGTGGAGATCTCTAATAAAGGATGAAGCGCTTCATTCAGGTAAAACGGGATTTTTATCCTTCTCTGACACTTACACCACTCTTGGTTAATAACCAAATTTATGTTGCATCTAATGGAAAGATAAAATGATCTGCCAAGCCACAGGACAGGTGAAGTTCCAGGGTTTATGATGGCACTTCATTGTCAGTAGCTGGTGTCTTTTTCAGACTGCCAGTCACACACACCTCAATTACAGTCCAGCCCAAGTTGCAGATTTGTAGGGATTTAAACTATCGTGAATTGATTTGATTAGCAAGGGGTGGCCCTTGTGCAATTGCAAGGGCCAAATGTTATTTTAAATCTGTGTTGGTGCAGCAAGGAATGAATGCTCAATCTGCAGTGGATCTCCCAGTGAGGGCAGCAGGAGGTTAGATCCAGGGTAGGACATGGCACTATTATTTAGCATTGTCCTGTACCATTTTCAGGTCATTCAGCAATGCTCAATGAGATAATGCATATACCTCTAGCATCCACCACTGTCACTAACCTTTCTCTTCCCTCCTCATTTTCCTTCTTGTTCGCCTTTCCCCCTTTTGCGTGCATTTATTCTGTTGTTCCTTCTGCGTTTCCTTTCCCACAGCAAAACCCAATTTCTGCTCCATTCTGTATGTTAAATGAAATAATTCCATTTTGGTGCATGGGAGTTGGGGGCGTTCATGCTCTGAGCCATTTGTTTGAGCCTGTCTGCAAATTCGGGGAGAAAGCGCTGCTGGAAATCCACTTGTTGCAGCCAGAAGGTCTTTGCCTGTTGTTTCGAAGAGTAGAAGCATCCTTCATCCTGGATGACAATGGCAGGTGAACGGTGACATCTGAAGTTTGCATGGTGCATATACATTCTGGATGTCAGCATCCTTGAGGAGCCTAAACACTCTCAATGAGAGTAGGAAGCCTGCTTCTCCGTAGGTTAGGAACCACCTAGAGCCGTCCAGCAGCCATCCAACACTGTGCCACCTCTCACCAGGCACTGAAGAAGGGATATAGCTTTCTAGAGTACCCTAGCTTCTCCCCGCACCTTGGTAAGGGACAGCAGAAGAGGTTGCAAGTAACTCGCATTATAGAGCTTTATAGCTCTGAGCCACTCCCATCCATCCCACGTTACGGCACTCCATGAACTCTTCCTGCTCGTGCTGGCTCCCAAAGAGGCCAATAGGACTGAGTTTTAGTTGTAATTATTCCACCAGTTATTTGTTACAATCATGAAATGATTGAACACATGTGACTGCACCATCGGCACCTTGGCTCTAATTTGCCTGAGTGCTGTTCTTGGGTTCGCTGTTTACAGTTAGGTTTTTGATTCACCACTGATAAATAAGCCTGGATTTTCATTGCAAAAGAACGGGTGGGTGGGATCCTATCTCAAGTCATCATAGGAGTTGAAAACTAGCACGGGAATGGCAGATAAAGAGATGAAGTGAAACAGAACTGAGCCAGGGCAAAAATGTGTGGCCTGGGACAAAGCCTGGTCAGAGCTTCAGCCACAAGTTCTGATGAGGAGCTACATGATTCCTCCTCACCCTGAGCTCAGTTCTCTACTGCATCCTTTCCTGCCGCCCTATTTCCAGTAAGAGTGATTTATTTTTCCTGCCCTGCAGTCAAGGTTAGGATGGTGATAAGCAAGGGAGCATCCAAGTGCCAAAGACTGCCCTGCGCCTTGCTGCGGTGACCCATGGTGTTTCATTTGGGCCTATCTAGATGAAATAGCTAGGCTTGTTAATTATATTCACAACTGGTGCTAAATGACAGAGCCTTGCTAACTTCACAGAGAGAAGCCCCACCCAGGTATGTCAAGGGATGTCTAGGCACAGGCCAGCTTTTCAGTATTGCGTAGGAGAGATTTAATGACCAATGCTAAATCCCACATCCCTCCTTCCTTCCTCTCTCCACCTTGCCTGTAGTTTTAATGGCCGTAGGAGCCAGTCATGTGTTGCCCTCTACTACGTTCTGTATTGTGTGCAGCATCCCTTCCTTCCTGCCTTCTTCCAAGCACAAGAAAAGCTTTCCTCGGTGTGGACCAAATTGGGAAGGCCAGGTGCCTCCAGGCACAGACTTGCAAATTGGCATGTTGTCTTGGAGGCTGTAGGTGGACTTTGAGCTGAATGCAAACCAGGATTGGGAATTGTGACAAGTAGGCAAGCGCTGTTCTCCTCCACTGTAGCTGAACAGGGGTTGGTTGGAGAGCGGGTAGGTAGGTAGCAGCTGTCTTACAGCCTTGTCAACAGGGTCAAACCTCATGCAGTCCTGGTTGGAGAAAGCATATTGAGGGCCATGTTGGGACTGAGTTAACAAAAAAATAGGTGCCACTTGGCTGCTGACTGCAAGCCTCTGGAGAGGTATTAAAAGCAAGGAGAAAAGGCACAGGGTGCTGCCTGCACTGGAGGATGTAAAGCAAAGCTCAGCATGGCAACAGACAGAGCAGGAGGCAGAAAGCAGATGAAGGGATTGCAGTGGCGCATGGGAAGGGCATGAACTGATTTATGACATGCCTGCCAAGAGGGCTGGCCCCACACCCCAGCCTCCCTACTGCCAGAAATCTTCTGCAGTGCCCATGACACATTTGCTGTCTGAGGAAAGGAAAAGCCCGAGCTTTCCCACTGGCTGTCTGAAAGACTTTTCTAGCAACTTCTATTTTTCTCTTGCAGGTGAACAGCGTAACGCACTGTTGCTCTCTGAATCCAGGCAGCTGTGGCTTTCTAAGGCAATGCACTTGGCCAGGATTTCTCAACACCACCTGTGTCTGCAACCCTTTGGTATAGTTGAAAGCCTCGAGACGTACTGAAAGCCTTAAATCAGCCAGGTACGGACTGTCTCGGCTCTTGCCATAGGCATCGGATTAGATCACTCAGTCTTCTGCTGAGGAAAACAAACAAACAAGAATTGGGGATCTTTAGAGAGGGAAGGGAGAATTTGAGACAGAACGTACTTGTCTCTAGTGCGATTATGTTCCAGTGGATAATGCTAATCAAGGCACCTTGCAGGAGTGAATTATCCCAGGCTCTTGGAGACAGAATTATTTTTGGGAAGGTGTGAGCGTATTTAGGCTGTGAACACTCAGCAGTGCTATTTCACAGAGACGTGCCAGGCCGCCCTGTGTTCTGACAAGTTTTTGCTGTATTGCACGTTGTTCGCTTTCACTTTTAGGAAGAACAAAAAATTAAGAGCTGTTGAGTCTTCACATACAGCCTTTATCACGTATTGGGGATCTTGATTCAACCTACAGAATAGTTTGGCATGGCCATGCGGCGCAAAGGATATGCATTTGGTGTTTTTCTGCTGCTTTTAAGCAAGGTAAAATAAGAGTGGTATCTCAGTTGGGTAAATGAAGCGCTATAGCTCAGTGTCTGTTGAGTGTGAGATTCTGCCCTCTCCCTTGCTGTGTTAAATACATCTGGGAAGACATAAAAGCTAAGTGGAACTGTCACGTTTATTTACTCGTGCAGTTTAACTCCGTAACCAAATGGACAACGCTGAGGGGCTCCACAGCTTCATCTGGTCCCTGAAAACAGCATACGAGGTGGCCTTGTTATCAGCTGAGCTTGACTTGTCAGGTTAGGAGCCCTGACGGGGTTCACTGGAGGGCTCTGCTTCACCTGCTAACAAGGGCAGCGATTCTTTTCCACTGAGGAAGGGGTGACCCAGGCAAAGTAAGGTTTAGAAGACTAACCTGAAACATGCTATATTTTACCGCAGGAGGTAAAACAATGAAGTGGGAACTGGGATTCCAGTACCGGAAAGGATGGCAATCTCAAAATACCCACAAATTGTCCCAACAGATGATAAACTGACAGGGCTTTCCTGTCCTTTACGTGCACATGGTTCACATTTTTCCTTCAACTGATGCGTCTCCAGAATGATAATCCATGTGACTAACACAGTTGTCCCAACCTTCCCCATGTTCATTCAGTTGTCCACTTTGCTGTGAAGTGACGACAAGCAAAGAGCAGGAGACTGAGGCAGAGTTCTCTCTGCCCGGTGCAGCCTTTGGATCCCACGGAAATGTACCCTTTTCTACTAAATGGTTTGGGCAATCTCCTCTGCGCCCAAAAAGAAAACCAGGTGATTCTAGGTCTACTGCTAGTTTTTCTTAGCTCACAGACCTTGGCTCCACTAAGTTTAGAAGGCCAGTATAGAAAGAAACATTGTACAATGAACACAGCACGCTACAAGAGATGATCAACTGTATTATACATTTAATAAATGAACTGGTCCACAAACATGAATGGGACATTTATACAGTTCAGTTGTGTACATAATGAAGAACACCGTAAAAACCCTACCTATGCCTCACTAGTAATTTTCTTGGCTACAGTATACACCAAGTATACAATATATTCATCAATTACTTCCAAAATGGCCTTGAACTTCTAAGTTTTGCATTCCCTTGTTAAAAAAAGTTACATATTAATTACTCTGGAAAGTTTCTGAACTCTGTTTAGCAGCAAATCTCCTTTCTTGATGGTTTCTTGGTATTGCCAGTTCTTGCTATCAGGCCTATAGATGATTAAAAAAAGAAAAAAAAGAAGTGCAATTGAGAGGGGACATTTTATACCACGAGTTATCAATCTAATAACTAACTAGAATGCACAGATTTAAACACCAGCAGCTTCTAGAGACAGATACTGTACCTGTTAGTTTCTACTATCTCGTTTACTTTGTCTATTTTGCAGTGTAGTCGCCCAGCAGCAATAAATCTTGACAGCTCCCTAAATTAAAAAGAAAGATAAATACAAGGTAAAGATATAGATGTGAACTCAGCAGCTTGGGCGATGTTCCCAGTAGGATTGCAGAAAGGCATTTTAGACCTTAGGTAGTCACCTCTTTTCATTTACATCCTTCGCTTTTAAGCTGCCCCCTCCCTTTGGTCTGGATCTTTGGAAAGTGGGGTTCTACTTGTCTACAGCTGTTGCACAGCATGTGAATACCTGGCACTGTAATGTGTGACAGATCTGAGTGAGGGAAACCACTTAAATTAAAAGTTGTGTGTATTGTAACTACTTCAAAGCTAGCATGACCACCCTCCTACCCTGGAGCTGGAGCAGGACCTCTGGTCAGCCTTCCCTACTCAGGCCAGGCTTCTAGTGCACCTACAGGAAGTTTTATCCCAGCAAATGCTTTTCTTTCTTTCTTTAAAAAACCCCTTATACAAACTGATGCCACTTTCTAATATTCCAATACACGCTGGATTATTTGCTTAACAGACTCCTGGTGAGATTAGCTTTGTTTCTGGCCCAGCAAATTTTTAAAAGCCATCCTAATGCAACAAACTAGTGTTGATAGCTTATATACCGTTCACGTTCTGAGCAAAGGGGGGCAAAATATACTTAGTAAATGCTAATGTGGAGAAAGATGAGCTAGACTGTTTGGGGCCAAGGAAAGAATGGCAGGACAGGGACAAGTGACATATATGGTAAAAGAGAAACAAGTTACTCATTAACAAATACTCTTCCACAACATACATATTGTTCTTATCTCCCCTAATTCAAATGTATCCACTTTCACTTGAACATTTATTTTTGCTTTATTTAAAAGAATCAATGATGCTTCATTTGACAGTACGAATATCAAAATAACTTCCCGTGCAACCCAGAGCGTAAGGGAAACGTGGGACAATTGTTTTTTTTACAGACTGTGAGTAAACTGGTTTCTCTACTGAACCTTGAGGCTAGTTAAAAAAACCTTTGTGCCATGAGCCTGGATTGTTTATGGTCTGCGTGAGCCGAAGACAGTGAGAAAGAGGAAAGACTTTTCTTAATAGTGAACAAATCACTTTATAAATGATCAGTGACTACTCTCTGACTTGCACAGTTCCCGTAACTTACTGATCTATGAATTCTACGCTGACTCCGAAGGCTTCTGCCATGTACCCTAGTGTCAGCGATCGGTAAGACTCCAGGAGCTGGCTGTAGGCATGGATTCTCATTTCTCGAACGTAATACCGATAGTGAGGTGCAAACAGCCAATCCTTTTTCATCTCCTGCTCTACGACAGCTGAAAAGATAAAATCACAACTGTAATCCATACACTCTGGGTAAGGGAGGGTTGATCTTTTCCTGCTTAAGCAAACCAAATGGGTAATACAGGTAAATAAGCAATATGACATGAGAGGTAGTTATCTTGGATCCTTACATGCCTCAGGGTTATAATGAAAGACGAGCTACAACTTGGTGTGTGGTTATTGTCATAAAAATTTCCTAAAAATACAAGTATGAAGAGCAAGACCCGCCTGCTGTTAACTCAAGACATTGCAGGAGCCAGACTTGCAGTTCTCAGCACTAGCTGGCTTCTGGCTGCCAAGAAACCCAAATGTAAAGCAAGCTTATTTTTGCTGCCCCTATACCGTGTTTTCCTAGAAGATGAAGCAAAACCCAGCGGCATGAAAACTGGCCAGAGTACAGAAGAAGAGATTAAGTTTTTTCTTTACTTCATCACTGCGCATAGAAATGGGATCAGAAAGGCCACAGCAGCAGCCGGCTATGAAATCTCTCCTTTGAAACCGGCACTGGCGATTTCAACTTTTAAGAACTGAGCTACAGAATTCGTGGTCCCCTGCCCTACGGTATTGTAAATAGATTGCATTTTTTGAAGGAGCAGCCTCTAAGTTTTCACAGAATGCTCATTTTCAAAGCAAGGTATTGTACGCAGCAGACATTAAAGTAGCCATGCTGTGCTGCAAAGGGAAAGCTGTATTTGGCAACGGATGGTTTTCTCTAGAAGCAGTTTGACAACACGGGCTATCACAAAACCTGTGTTAATTTGACACAAACCATTTACAGGACTAGCACAGGGGAAAGATACCGATGTATAAAAACCATCCGCTCTTACCTAGCGACTGGAAGAAGACCGAGTAACGACATTCATAGAGGGAGAAGAGGTACTGTCGTACTGCTGGTAAACTATGTAACACTTCCAGAATCTCTGCCCCTTTAATGACCTAAAAGTAATCGAAACAGAAGGTTTAAACACTACTAGCCTCAGGCAGGAGGTAAATAGTCTTAAAAACCGGGATCTATTTGAATCAGGAGAGTCGTGTGCTTTACCTACCTTCTCTCTAAGGTCAGGCCTGTCTAACGCGATCATGCTGACGTAGACAGTGTACGTTACGAATGTTTTGTAGTCCATCAGCTCATAGGATGTAAACGTTGATACTGTATCAAGGAAGAGTTCTGCTGCTTGCTTGAAGTCCCGAATAGCTACGCAATAAAGGCCCTGGTAGACTTTTAGGCGATTTCTCCTGTCCCAGTCTCCTCCTTCCTCGATGAGGCTTAAAACAAACAGACAAAAGCACTGTTTCATTGCAGGAAACGAGTACAGCAAAGCGATGGATTTAACAACACGAGAGTGTGCGACGTTTCAGAGGTGGTTCCTACTACGCTGCAAGGATCGGGGCTTTGGCAACGCTGCGGCCGGCCGGAGGGAGACTCTCCTTGGTGAGCGGGGCCGCCTTTCTGCAAAATTCAAGCTTCAACTTAAAAATAAATAAATAATCTTTACTGCTGCACTGATGGGTTCACACGTGCATCTCTGTCACCCCCAGTCTGCACACACACCTCTGTTATGTTATGTCTGTAGCTAAAACCAGAGCTTTCTCAATAAGCGGCATAGCAGAAATCATCCAGAAATGCAATTTCCGGGTAACTTTGCTCGCTGCCGGCACACTAGCGACAGGGCTATTCAAAAGCCATCTTCAAAGCCACTTCCCACCAGCTTTGTCCCACAAGCCCCTTTCTGCGCTGCTTGGCCCCGGGGGCGCGTGAGCAAACGGTACCTCTTAGCCTTCTCGATGTTGCGCGTGATGAGGTCGTTGTCCATGTAGAACAAGCCGATTCTCAGGAGGTAGAAGACGATATCCAGGCGATGCCCCAGCGCCACGGTTTTGTCGTACGTCTTACGAAAGGCCGTCAGCGCTCCTTCCTGGCAAGACAACACGTCCCCACCCCACGTGAGGAGGCTGCGAGGACCAAGTCGCCGTCCAGCTCGAAGCCGGGGACGCGCAGAAGGGGAAAGAAGGAAAGGCCTCTCGACTGGAAGGTGCTTTCAAGGGGACAGGACAAAACCGTTCTCCGCAACGCGTTTCGGGACCCAAAGCTTTCCCCCGTCCCGGCGGGGAGTCTGTTGCCCGCTCCCCTCAACGGGGGCTCGCCCCGACCAGCGCCCGCCGGGGGAGGGGGACGGACGGACAGACGGGGCTTCTCGCACCTTGTCCCCGATGCGGCACAGGTACTCGGCCTTGGCCATCATGGCGTCGCGGATCTCGCTCTCGCCCAGGATCTTCTCGGCGTCCTCCAGCTCGTGGTCCAGCCGCGCCAGTTCCTCCTCGTTGGCCTTCTTCATCTTGCCCAGCAGCTCCGCGTCCACCGGCCACTCCAGCGACTTGCACAGCGCCTCGTAGAACGGCGCCATGTCTGCCGGGGGCCGCGTCAGCGCTCCGCCGCAAACCCCGCCCCCACATCTCTACCGCCCCGCCCCTCTGCGCCTTAACCCTCCGCTTGCTGCCCCCCCCCAACTGTTAGCTTGCTGGGCAGAGATGACCCCCCCCCCCCGCCCCCAATTAACCCTTTCCTGGCTGGAGCCAAGCAGAGTCCCCACACCCCTGAGCATTAACCCCTGCCTTGCTGGAACAGGACATCCCCCCCTCAAATCATGTATTAACCCTTGGGTTGCTGGGTCAGAACAACCCCTCCCTCTTCAATGTTAACCCCCAATTAACCTTTGACTTGCTGGGTCAAGACAACCCCCCCCCTTCCTGTGTTAACCCTTGACTTGCTGGGTCAAGACAACCCCCCCCCCCCCGTTAACCCGTGGGTTGCTGGGGCTAAACAAAGACACCCTCCCTGTGTTAACCCTTGGGTTGCTGGGACAAGACAAAGCCCTCCCTCCTCCTTCATGTATTAACTCCTAGCTTGCTAGGGCCAAGCAGAGCTCCCCCCCCCACTTAACCCTTAAGTTGCTGACTCCCCATCTCCATGTATTAACCCTTGTGTTGCTGGGACCAAAGACCCCCCCCATTGTGTGTTAACCCGTGTGTTGCTGGGACCAAACGAAGCCCCTCACCCCCCGTGGTGTTAACCCTTGCGTGGCGGGGCGGACTCACGGTGCAGGCGCACGGCCGCCATGAGCTCATCGCGCGCGGCCGGGTCGGGGCGTCGCGGGCGGAGGCTGAGCAGGAAGCGGAGCTGGGCGATGCGCAGGTCGGGGTTCTTGGGCAGCCCCTCCTCCTCCAGGTTCTCCAGCGGCATCGCGGCGGCGGCCCAGGCCCGGGAGTAGGACCACGACCACTGACTCAGCGCCGGGCCGGAAGTGCGGAGCGGCACTTCCGGCGAGCGGCACTTCCGCCGGCGGCGCGCGCGGCTTCCGGTGGCGGCGGCGCCCCCTGGCGGCGGGAGGGGGCGGGGACGGGGGCGCATGCGCGAGCGGGGCCGGGGACGCCGTCCTTCAGGCGCGTCGCGCGAGGGCGCTGAGGGGACGCGCATGCGCACACGTAGAGGCGGACAGCCTGGGCACGCGTGTGCACGCACAGGGCAGGGCGCACATACACACACAAGTGCCCAGCTTCCACGTGTGTACATGCGTGCACGCACAGGGCGGCACACGTGCACACGGCAGGGCACAAGTGGACAGCTACACAATAGGCGTGTACGCACAGTACACACAAGGCGGGATGCACACGGACACAGGGCCGGGCACACGCGCGTGCAGCACGCACACGGGCCACGGACACGCATGACATATCTACACAGTCTAGGACACGCATGTACGCACACACTACAAGACATACGTGCCACATGTATACATACACACGCGTCCAGACACTATCGCACACACGCATGCCTCACAGTGGTGCCCAGTGGTTCACATTCGTGTACATGCCCCGCAGGGCCCCTGGCACTGACACTTGGTGTGGGCTCACCAGAAGAAACACGCGTGTTGCACAACACCCACGGAGCACCGAGGTACACGAGAGAGCCCCGACACGTGTGCACACCCAGGTGCCCCACAACACGCCTCCCGGGACACGCGGAGACCTCCCCCCCACACACACACAAACACACATCCCTTCAAGAGGACACACGTACACAATGCATGTGCACACACACATCCTCCCTCCAAAAGAGACAGACTAGCCCAATGCAGTGCACACACGGGACAGGATACACACAATGTGTGTGCACACGCGCACACACACACACACACACACACATCCTCCCTCCAAAAGAGACAGACTAGCCCAATGCAGTGCACACACGGGACAGGATACAATGTGTGTGTGCACACACGCACACACACATACACATCCTCCAAAAGAGACACACTAGCCCAATGCAGTGCACACACGGGACAGGATACACACAATGTGTGTGTGCACACGCGCGCACACACACACACACACATCCTCCTTCCAAAAGAGACAGACTAGCCCAATGCAGTGCACACACGGGACAGGATACACACAATGTGTGTGCACACGCGCACACACACACACACACACACATCCTCCCTCCAAAAGAGACAGACTAGCCCAATGCAGTGCACACACGGGACAGGATACACACAATGTGTGTGCACACGCGCACACGCACACACACGTACACATCTCCCTCCAAAAGAGACACACTAGCCCAATGCAGTGCACACACGGGACAGGATACACACAATGTGTGTGCACACGCACACACACACACACACACACACACATCCTCCCTCCAAAAGAGACAGACTAGCCCAATGCAGTGCACACACGGGACAGGATACGCACACACATCCTCCCTCCAAGAGAGACACACTAGCCCAATGCAGTGCACACACAGGACAGGACACACACAATGGGTTTGTGCACACACTCCCCTTCAAGAGGACACACGTACACAATGCGTGCGCACACACACACACACACATCCTCCCTCCAAAAGAGACAGACTAGCCCAATGCAGCGCACACACAGGACAGGACACACACAATGCGTGCGTGCACACACACACACACACACACACACACACACACCCCTTTCCTTCCAAAGAGGCAGGCCAGCCCAGTGCAGTACTCATACATTACAGGACGCACATACACAATGCACACACACAGTACAGGACGCACCTGCACACACTTCAGGCCGTGCATGTACACAGCGTATGCTCACTACTCTTTTTCCCCCCAGTTTCCAATGGAGTCCGAGCGTTTCTGATTATTCGAAGGAACACGTCAGACGCTCTTCAGTAGCTGGTTCGTTGCCGCTGTCAGTGACCCGCACTGTGGCCGCGTTCAGGCCAGGCCCTGCCTTACAGGTATCACAGCCCATGATCCCTACTAAGGAAAGCACCTCCGTAACTGAGACAGGCAAAGGGCTGGGAAGGAAACAGAGGCACAAGAAGGCAAAGTGACTTGCCCGTGGTCATGCAGTTGATCAGAGGCAGAGACAGAAATAGCACGCTCTGTCCATTGGACCAAGATTCATTTCTTCCTTGTGGGGCACAGTTTAAATATAGTGATAAACCATACGAGTGTTGTCAAAAGGTAAAGAAAAGGCCGGCAGGCCCTGCCCTGTTTGTCCCGCGCTTTGTGTTGAGCTCACACGGCTCATTTAAAATCATTGAATTTGTATCTTGCAGGAGCCTGCTTTATCTCTGCCCATCTCTGAGCAGCGATCTGCAGCAGTCTCACTCGTTATGGGCTTTAATTTGTCTTGCAGATGACATTTTCAGCATTGATTTCATGAGCCGAGCGCTCTTTTGTTTGCTCGACCGCTCCGGAGTTTGATATTGCTGAGATGTGGGTATGATTTTCACACTCAGAGGGGACTTGACTGTTATTTGTTTGTAAATTTTGACCCTGTGGCACTTTGATATGGTACCAGAAGTCAAGTCCTTTTTTCCGTGTGCAGTTGAAGTGGTTTTGTGGTCATTGTCACTGAAGCCCTCGTGTTCATTTAGCATTCGTTCGCAGAACAGTGGATGCGAGGTATTTTCCCAGTTGGTTTAATTGGCTATTAAAGTTAGACCTTAGATTTTCCTCCTTGGCTGAATCAGATTGCAAAGCAATTTTAGCAGCAGTTTTACCAGAGTGTCTCGTTTAATGGTTTCTTTATTAGGTAGCAGGTTAGGTTATTCTTGCAATATTATTCTTATACGCAGTCTGAAGCCCTCCAATGCATTTAATGTTATACAGTGTCACCAGCTCTCATGTTTTTATTGCGAGTCTTGTGATATTTGGGGAAACAGCCCTGTTGGTCTACAGGCAAAAGCAATCACAACTCTTGGGAGAGGTGATATCTTTTATTAGACCAACTAGATATGGGTAGGTGATCCCTGGCACGGGTGCCCATGCATGGCATGTGAAGGCATTTTGCTCGGCACTCATGCCTTGGGGTGGACAGCGGGGAAGGGCCCAGGGCTGCGCTGCTCCAACAAGGATCGGGCCCTTCGCAGCTCCCCCGCCGTTCACCCCTGGCACACCAACATTTTACAAGTTGAAGTTGGGGGTGTTTCTAGCACTCTGCTCAAAAAAGTTGCCAACCCCTGAACTAGACAGTTGCAAAATATATATATATATATATATATATATATATATGTTTTTGCAAAAAAAAGCTTGCAAATAAAAACAGTTCTTTGCAACTATCTAGTCAGTCTAATAAAAGATATCACCTCTACCAGGAGTTCTGATTTCTTGTGATTTTTGGTGCTTTAGCTACAACTCCAGGCCTGGGAAACAAAAAAATGACCCGGGAAATCCAGCTTTCATTTTAAAACGCCTGTTTCTATCCTCCATGGTTGCAGAGAAGAAATAAAAAAATATAGCCCAAGGGTAGCCAAAAGGCTGATGACCCCGAAGGCAAATAAACGCATCCATAATGTATTATTTTTGGTTGGGGGGGTTCTTAAGAAAAAAACCAACAATTTTTAAGTACATTTCCTGGTTCTGAGAGCCTGCCCCATATTTCTCCTTTAGCCTGTGTTCGGTTTCTCCCCTCTAGCTGGCAAGTATCTTGATGTTTGCTTTTGTCCCACCTCCCCCCAGGATGCCAGCCCAGGTGTTGCCGGCTGCAGAACGTTTCTGGTAGCTGCAATTTCCTTTGGAGGCTGCAACATGGTTCGGACTCGCCAGATGGCACTGCGCAGATGGTGCTGCGTGGGAGACGGCGTATCCAGGGACAGCTGCATCCTTTTAGGCACATTTTCTCTTCTGTGATATTCCCTACAACTTCTGGGTTTGGGAGTTGCTCCAGAAGAGCTGGTAAATCCATGAGGTATATAGAGGAGAGGGTCAGGCTGAGATGATGCTCCATTTTAGTCCCTTTCCTTGCCTAGAGGCTGTGTGCAAGCTTGTTTTTTTGGCCAGTGAGTCCAGGCAGGCAGTGTCCTTGGCTTTCTTGTTCGTTCCAGTTGATAGACATTTCAGATTCAGTCTCAGGTGAGTTGGAAATGGTTTTTTTTTTTTTAATATGAAGCAGAAAACAGCCCCCCCACTTTGCTTTGTTTCTATCCTCCGTGGTTGAGCTTCTGCAGGACGAAAACACAGTTAGTCTCTTCTCAAAAGGCCAAACAGTCCAGCTTGTTTCGACAGTGTCCCTGACCCAACATGCCATTCTTTTCACTGGGGCACCTGTGGTTTGCTGGTGTCGGTGCAAACGTAATGACCTGGCCACTCTCCTTGCAAAGAAATTTGCCCTTTTCCCTGACTTTGCAATGGCAGGGCATGGGCAGCGCTCTTGCCCTGGTGGAAAGTCACAGGGGCTCGCACTGGCATAAACAAAATCTCCACTGGCTGATCTGGACCAAGTAGTGTCCTGAGTTAGTGTGTCTGAAGATTGCTCTGGACCTTTTTCCTGTCAAAAAGCTGATCTGCAGAGTTTCGGGGTAAGCATGATGGGTGCTAACTTCAAGTGAGAGTTCCTCTGTTTTCTGTCTGTCGATTCCCTTTCCTTTCCCCTTTCTCGTTGGGTTCGTGGTTAGGGATTGCTTTGCTCTTTTAAGCATGCAGCAGCGTTACGTCACTTGCCTGCTGGCACTGCGTTGGTTCAGAAACCCATATAATTAGGTTTTCTATGATTTGGAGTTTCCAGGGCACTTGCATATTTTTCTTTTGATCCTTGACCCCGGGTCTATTGCTCGAGGAGTCTGCATGGGTTTTGCGGCAGGCTGTTTGTTCTTCGCGTGCATTTGGTTTGAGGATACGGGAGGCAGTTGGCTATGTTCTGATACATATGGCTGATGTCTCATACCAACAGACTTTCAGCACACACGTGCTCGCACACAGACTTGAACTCACGTGTACTTCCGTGTGCCCTGCCTTTCTCTCTCGTGCACCCGCGCTCCAGATTTATTCCTATTGAAATCAATGGGACCGTTCGTCCGCCTCGAAATTACTCGTGTGAATACTTGCGACAGGATGGGAAACAAGGGAGCTGCCATAATGGATCAGATCCATGGTCTATTTAGTCTAGTATCCTGTCTCCAGCACCAGATGCTTCAGAGGAAGGTATAAGCCACTTCCAGTTAGGCAGCTGTGTGATAATCTGCTGCCCACATTTGTTCTCTTGCTCATCATTACTAATAAGGGCTGGTTTATAGTCCAAAGCTGGACATTTTTCTCTCTCTCAAAATGCATTAACTATGATAGCTCTGGATAGCCTTGCTATCCATGTAAACAGCCGTACCCCCTTTGAAACTTGCTAAGTTTGCGGGGCCTCATTAATATATGTACGGCAAGAAGTCCAGCAGTTTAATTGAAGTGCTGTGTGAAGAAAGTACTGCTTTTTGCATTGGCTGCTTGTTAATTGAGCCTTTGATTGGCAGCTGTGAGTGACAGAAGAGCAAGACAGTTGATTTGGATTTCCCTGTGTTTTCAGTATCGCTAAAGCGTTGCATTTTGTTGTCATAATTATGTGCCAAAGCATAATTCAGAACAACAACACAACAAAACAAAACAACTCATTTATGTCTGGAAACGTATAGCCAACAATTTGGTAAACGAATGCAGTTTTGCTCATCTTCAACCTAGTGACTTCTTGAAGCAGCGACTGTGAAGACGCATCAAGCGGATCGCCTCTGTTAACTCTGACCTTTGCTACTAACCACCTTGAAGGGAATCTAGGCAGACAGTATTTATATCACCAATATCTACATAGAGAAAACAAGGTTTCATTCGAGGGCAGGAATCCTCATTTGGCTTCAGCTCTCTGAAGTAATCCAAATGGATAAATTCCTGTGTTGAAAAAGGAGGCTGAGCAATGTCCCTGAAATGGTTTCCTGGTCCTTAGTTGGGCGAGGGGATAGGGTCGAGAGTCCTGGCATCGTTCTTTGTAGTCACACGAGTTCACCCTTCCCAGCACATGGCTGTGGTGCTTGAGGAGAAGTAACACAGGGTTTCTGGAGGCTACACATCCCTTATTCATGCACCTGCAAGTTTTAAACCCTTCTTTATCTTTAGCATGAACAGGGGAGCAGAGATTGCAATGGAGAACTGCTAGGGCTGCCCTCAACCGATGAGAAACGTGTGTGATATGGGAAGGGTTTGTGCAAATATTGGCACTTTCCAAAATGCATATTTGTTTTCACAGCTTTCCTGGTTTTTCTGTGGGCCTTTGTATGCAACGGTGGCGCGCCAAAGGACAATGAAGAGCTGCCAGTCATTTCCTGACCCTGGGCTGAGCCTGGCACCTTGCCTACTGCAGCTGCTGAGCAGAGGGTCTCCGGGAAGTCTGTTCCTCTCCTTTTCCAAGTCAGGCCTGTCCTCCAAGCATTTACACACGTGAGTGATTTCCAGCATGGGAGTAGTCCCATGCACTTCAATGGGGCTGGAGTAGATATCAGCTGACAGGCCTTCTGCCTCCTCCCAGCTGCAGAAGAGGTCGGGTTTATCTGTCCCTGCTTCTGCGTGGTCCTGGGTGCAAACATAACGAGCACAAAGTAATTACTCAGTTGAAAGGCTTTTGAGGTAGGGCACTGCTTGGTAGCATGACCAGCTGGCTGTTTCCCTTCCTGGGGTGGATATGCTTATTAAACCAAGAAGTAGCAAGAGAAAGGGAAGAGCCAGTCATGGGTTACACTTCCCCAGCCATCACTAATTTACTGCATTTACCTGTCTGCTCCAGACTCTTCTGTGCTAATTTCTGCTCACCCAGAAAGAGGGCACAGCTCCATTAAAATAATCCTTTTGTCTCTTTTGTAGCTGAAACTCAGCTTGGACCATCCAGAAGTCAGATGCAGCGACGTACATGGAGCCAGTAAATTTGTTCTCTGCTGCACTCCCCTGCCTCGCCGTCCAAGATGGCATTTATTTCGGTTTAGTCCTGTCATAATCCCTCCATCAGCAGCTCAGACTCAGTGACAGAACAACAGTAACAGGAAGAGACTCCCGGCGGGTAAGTGCCAGGCTAGACAGGCTGCTATGCCTTCTTCTGCAGCTGCCAAAATGCTATTCATAGAATCGCAGAAAAAAACCAAGGGCCCAAGAGGCCAACTAGTCCAACCCTCTGCTCAAGGCAAGATCAGCCTTATCAAAACTATTCCAGACAAATGTTTGTCTAGCCTGGAAGTAAGCACTTTGCATGACGGAGATGCCCCAGCCTCTCCTGGGAGTCTGCTGTCGTGCTGAACCACTTCAGAAGATAGGGGTCTGGGACAGACATTGCATAAACCGGTTTGACCCAAATCTGTTAAGTCTGATACTACATTCAACCCGGTTTATCTCAAACCGGGTTCGGCCATGTTCAAACTAGTTTATGTGCACTGAATGTCTTCTGTTACAGGTTTAAACCAGTTTCTGATCACTTAAACTGGTTTATGTATAATAGCCAGACTATTCTTCCTAGTGCTTGACCTAATGCTGATGGGTGCAAACAACACGAGGGGAGCAACATGCCATATGAAGCAGCTTGTGTCCCGATGCCTAGTGCTGTCTCTGCCTCCCTTTCTCTCTTATTTCTCCTCCCTCTCTCCTCCATGCTTAGTAGATATCCATGCCCCCATCTAGCTCCAGCTCTGCTCTCCCAAATCCAGCAGCTGGAAGGCTTTGAGACCCAGCTAGGATGGGCTTATTTCCAAACTTCCTTCCTCTGCAGCAAAGCTGCTCTACTTTCGCTCTGTCAGCTTCTCAGCCCCTTGCTGTTGCAGCTTTCCTGCCTTCCCGTCTCTTGGACACTTCCCCTGCCACCTTGCGGTGCTCCACTGAGCAGCTGGTGATGTCCTGAATGGCACTGCCACCATATCTAATACAAGATATCATATCTACCCAAAGAGCTTTGTCTGCCTATGTCCTTAGACCCACATGGCTACAAACAACACCACTGCTACCTAAGGCATGCTTCCTCAGAGAACAATCTGCCAGAGCTGCAAGACAGAGTCCTTCATACCCAGATGGGCACACCAGAGCCTGGCAGGGCTCTGTCACCCACACTGGCTTTGCTGTCGGGCCTGTATTTGATGATCAAACTGGGAGCCTGTGAATATCAAAGGAGCAGAGGCTGCTACTAACTGTTCTTCAGGCAAAACCAGGGTGCAAAGAGCTCCCTGGGTTCTGCGTGCCCTGTGTTGACAACACTGTATTTGCATCAGTGGAAGATGGAGACCACAGATCTCTGCTTTGGTGCTGGTGAGAGGCAGAGAAGACCTTTAGCCCAGACAGTAAACAGGGATTTTTCATTTGCTAGGTTTGGGGAAAGCAGTCGAAACTCACAGCGGCTTCAGCTCCCAGATGAACCATGCAAAAGCAGTTCAGTGAATGGGCTGGGACACTGGTCCAGATTGCTCATCTGCATTTAAATCCCTGCTTTCCGCCCCACAGGCACATCTCTCCAGTCTGCGGTAGAGATGGACAAGCTTCTTGATTGCCTTAGGGACTTGCCCACACCTTTCCTGGGACCTCTGCTGACAGAAGCCAAGACCACTGCAGTAGGAGATGCTGGGCTCCAAGGCTGCCACGAGGTGGCAATGTGCCCGAGCAATCTCCAGGCATCATTTTACAGTTCTTTTTTATTAGGTTTTTTTTTTTTTTTTTTTTTTGCTCATCATGTAAAGTGAAACCATGTCATTACTAAATGCTAACTAAAACGATCTGGTACTGCCAAATTATCGCTAAGCAGCAGTTGTTGAAATGCTCAGGCAATTGAAGACATAATTGTGAAAGCCTGAGTAGACTGCCTGAAATCAGCGGAGAGGTGATTCTGCTTTTCCCCCCACAGTCACAATTCCTTGTCTTTCAATCAAGAAGGCTTGTTTCTCCTTTGGAGTTGGCCTGATGACTGCCACTTGCAAGGTGCCCTGCCTGTCACCTGGCAGCCTCGGGAACTCGCAGAATACTAGCGCCTGTTGGAAGGAGCAAACACAACCCTTATTATCCAGAGGCTGGATAGAGGCAGGTGCCTCAAGTCCTCCCTCTGCAAGCCCACCTGTGGATGTCAGGATTTTTCCACTCCGCTTGGGACAATTTCTGACCAACCGTTCCCTCCATTTCTTGTATAATGGACAAATTGTGGACAAATTGAAGAGTCTAGCGGGGGGCAACACAAACGGTTTGGGTGCTGGGGCACATGACTGATGAAGAGAGGCTGAAGGAGCTGGGCTTATTGAATCTAGAGAAGAAAAGATCAAGGGGGGATTGAATAGCAGCCTTCACCTCCCTGCAGCGGGGTTGCAAAAAGGATGGAGCTGGACTGGTCTCAGTGGTGGCAGATGGCAGGACAAGGAGCAATGGGCTCAAGCTGCATCAAGGGAGGTTTAGGCTGGATATTAGGAAGAACTTTCTCCCCAGGAGGGTAGTAAAGCACTGGAACAGGTTACTTAGAGAGGTTGTGACATCTCCATCCTTGGAGCCTTGGCTGGACTGATATAGCTGGGGAGATCCTGCTTTGAGCAAGGGGTTGGATTAGATGTGACCTCTCGAGGTCCCTTCCAACTCTCATTTTCTCTGATTCTATACTAATAGATACCTTGTTAGCTAATGCAATTCCTACTGACCTCCTATTGGCACTGAATACACTAGGCTTAAGATGTAGCCCTTCCAATCCCAGAATTTCACCAGTGTTTGGTCCTTTTGGCTTCTACTGAACCCATTGCTGCAGATTCATCATTGATTTCCATTTGATCCTTGAGTAGCTAAGATATTTGGTACTAAGCAAGCATTTAGTGGTCTTTTAGTGACAGAGATGCCCTCAGTACCAGAGTCTAAGCCACTGTTTGAGCTCATCAAGTCTCTAAGTCTGCCTAGGTGCCAGGAGAATCACTGTAAAGTTTTTGTTGAACTGTCACCGCAGCCTGACGTAGTCCTCGGGCCAAGGGCTTTGGGATGCCTCTCTCGTCTGCCATCCAACACCCTGAGGTTAAAAAAAGAAAGATGCCTTTTGTGTTGGAGTTCTTAGCACTATCCTGAAAGGATTAAAGGAAGCCACGTTCCTACAAGTCCAAGCGCCCGGGGGCCGAGATGCCTGTCAGCAGCCCCATTAAGACTGAGGTCTCCCTTTAGCTCTTTGCTTTCTCACCATCTGCATTTGTTGCAAAGGTCAGGGTGAATATTAGAGTCTCACCTTCTAAATTCAAGGCAGGCAGGGAGCATGACGCTCCTTGCCTTTGCATTTCAAATGCGTAAGCGAACTGATTGTAATATTGCAGCTATTGTGGTGTCTGATATTATGATTAAGTGCTCTTTGTGCGGAATCACATCAGAAGCTGCAGTTTCATCTCCCTAATACCAATTATGCTTTCCCAGACTGTTTGAAACCAGGCTGCAATGCTGCCGCATTCTCAAGGCTCTCGTTCTCAAGGTGGCTTTAACTTCATTTGGGAAGAGATGATGCCTGAGCTGTATTTGACTTCATTCTTTGCCCTTCAGTGCACTACTATGAACTGTTGAATGTAACAGTAAGATCTGCCCTGGATCTGTGCTTTCTATCTAATGAATATATATCTCTGCATCTCTTTTGAAACCTAGAGGGTGTTTTGCACAGAGTTGTTCGGAGCCTGCCTTCTCAGAGATTGCCATCTGCTTTAGTCGCTAATTATTGTGGACATTTTACATTGTATTGTGGAGGTCTGCACATCCAAAAATAATACTCTTCAGTTGTAATAAATGAAAGATGCAAGGTCAAATTCTCCGCATGTGTAACTCCACTGGCTGAGTGGCATGAAGCCAGCAGAGATTTTATCCCATGTTCTCCTGCACACGTTATTATGTCTGATGTCCCTCTTCCCTCATCTCTCCATTTGAAGTATTGCTTGAACCTTTCTGAGAGTCTGGATTAATTCCCTTAGCAAAGAATACCCATCTCCTGCATCTCCACACTGCTAATTTCACTGACCCAATCAGACATTTATTCTTTTTTTGATGGACCTGCTTTCGATTGTGATCTCTTTAGTTCAGCAGAAAGGTTCAGACCATCCAACGGTCTCTTGCTCCTTCAGTGTGATGCCTTGAGAGACAGCTTTCCCCACAGTCCTAGAAAGTGTTTATAAACATTTTATTTATAAACCTTTTATTTGTAAATCAATTTATTGGTAATTCAATTTATTTGTAATTTGCAATGCAATTTGCAATTGTAAATAAATTACATTTGTAAATTCATAAATAAATGGTCATTTCAAGGATCTTATTAGCATGGGAAGAAGTAAGCTGAAGAATCCTGCTTAATTACAAGTTGGAAAGGCCTCTAGCTTCTCATCACCAAACTGATAGTTGGGGATCAGATGAGTTTGAGGTAACCCCTATCTACTCCTTTCCCATTCTCTCTCCTATGACAGCATGGAGAAGTGGTACAGAAATGGCACGTTGGCTCACATTGAACCCTTCTGCAATATAATCAGCTCCTGCTTTTGTTACAAGAGAACTGAAATGCACCGACCAAGATTGGGCCCCTGTTTTATTTGGTGAAATACAAACCTATCATAAGAGGCAGTTCTTGCCCAGATATGTAACTAGACATGGGAGAGAGAAAGTTGAGGTGGGAAACAGGCACAGAGGGGTAGAGTGACCGGGGAGGGTTGCACAGTATGTCAGCGACTGAGCCAAGAACAAAACCTCGGTGCCTCGAGTCTCAGCACTGGGCTTTATCTGCTGGATCTTGCTGTTTCTAGGATCTGCACAACCTCTTATTTGGGCAAATTCTTATCTGCATGTTGAATGCTGTGTGTTTGCATGACCTGGAGGACAAGTGTATGGCCTGTATGAAAGCAAATCTCTGTTTATGTTCTGTTTTATAAACTAGGAAAACTTAATTTCTAGAGAGTTAAGATTGTAACACTAGGTGGTTAATATCATTTTACAGAGTTACATATGATTTTGTGTGTGTGTGTGTGTGTGTAGAAACCCAACCAAATATAAAAATCCCAGGATGCTGTTCATAAACACATGCACTCACCTGTGAAAATGCCTGACTTTCCCTTTGTAGTGAAACTTGAAGGTACAACCTACACCTCTTGAAGGTAACTCTGCACTTCTGATATGTGCCGGATGCTCACTCCCACCCAGGACTTTAACTGCAGCCGAGTGGACCCAAACGTTGAACCGTTGGACCCAAGACCTGTATACATCAGAGGGACCCTAAGGGAGCACTAGATGGTGAGTCTAAATTTTAAGGTGAAGCCATTTTAGTTTTTCCTGAAGTACAGTTTGAGCACCAGAAAATCACCTCTGCCATAAGCACAAATGGCCAAAGCTTAGTGCTGATCTGTGTTTTTCACATGCAATCAAGGGATTTAGGACTTCATCCAACACTCAGGGAAGTGAATGGGAGCATCCTCATTGCCTCTAATAGGCGCTGGATCTGGTTGAGCTCTCTAATTCAACGATGAATCACGCCATCTCCTGAACAGAAGAAGAGCATTATAGGAGCATAGGCTGCAGGTGAAGCTCACAAGTTTTTTAGCAGCTTGTACAAAGCCATGACTCTCCATTAAGTTTTGCCCTTTCCATCTGTGTTCCTATAGGTGATGTCTTTGTTTGTAGGTAATTTGTGCTGTGCACTTTTGCCAAACGATTGTTTTCATTGTGTACAGTTCCTTCCTCTGGGCACTTCGACTGTTGACTCTGATTACTACCACATCAAGTACATGAAAATGTTCCTTTACTGTATAATTAACTTTATCTGCTTTGCTACAATGACTCTCACTGGTAATTATACACACTTCATCTCTTTCACTGCATTTCTAAGACTTTAAGAAGTGCTGATTACCCTTGCCCAGTCTATGTCCAAACTGGAGGGTTTTCACATGTGCACAATTATATCTTTTTCCTTGCAGCGGCCGGGCTCTAATCTAGATATCGATTATACTACGTATAATGTGACCTTTACATAAACCATCTGTTTGGATTTTGCTGGGCTTGGCATTCTCACATGAGTTGGGAGCACAATGATCATTTGAATCATCAGGTTTTTGAATTATTAGTTTTACCGTTAAGCCTTTTCACTGAGAGGATCTGAAATGGAGAGTGGGATTTGGGAGCTTTCCAATACTTCTGTCCTTTTTTGGTGGATTTTTCCCATGTTTGGCTTCAGTAACCAACCTTATGTGCCTCTCCTCTGATCAGTCTGGAACAATGTCCCAGACTTTTCCTTTGCTTTTTCTTATTTCCTATAATGTGCTTCTTGTTTCAAGGAACAGCTGAAAATGTTTTTACTATTTTTCCAGATCTCTGCCACCAGGTCACCTTTCAAATGCAAAGACTCTGGGGGCTTAATTTGTTTCACTAGTCTCTTGACAGGAGTAAGTCCTTTCCACATCATGTAATAAGAAAGCCACTCAGCAAATGTTACATAAACTCTGTTTAGGCCTGGTCTGTTAGCAAGTCATACATACCCGGGCTGATCTCCAGAGGAAACGGTGCAAACTACACTGCGGTATTTTAATGTAACGCTGTCTTCTCAAACCATCACGATGTGGTCGTGTAGTATTTCAGAGTTTCCCTTCCATTTGCTGGGCAAGAGACTTACCTAAAAGGTTAGTGAATGCAACCCTGTTCTTTGCTGCAAAATGTGTGTGTGCTTGGAAAAAAAAGTTTCCAAATGCCTGCTGATTTGAATGGAGCATTAAGTGAAGTGAGTCACGGGTGCTGGTACCTCCCGAGTCTGACTCCCACACTGAGAGGGTTAACGGTTTGGGCTCTAGGGCAGTGATTCTCCGCCAGGATGCCTTGAGGACCTCTCAGGTGATATTGCCATGTGATATTGGCACTATTAGGTGTGCAAACAATTCACAAAGGAAACCCAGAGATTTCAAACAGGGATTCATCGGGTGAAGAGCATTCTGACCTGTTTTGGCCTTTCTGAGTTCTTTGCAACAGAAGAATTGCTCTAGTATTTTTCCATAGTCAAAAATCAAGTGAAAGCCCAGACCTGGCATTTTCCAAGGTGTGCTTTGAGTCTCTCAAGGGGTGCTGGAGTCTGAAAAGGTTAAGAAGCACTGGTTTAAGGTACTTTGTCCTGTGCCTTTATAGAGCTTAGTACAGCGGAGGCCTGGTCCATGGCCGCAGCAAGACAAATGATAACTAATAGCAATGATTCATGGTTTCTGAGCATTAGCATGATTACTCAGATGCTCTGTTTTTGGGGATGCAGAGCATGGTGGGTAGCTGTGCCAGACCATAAGAATTCTCCAGTTTTGACAAGTCTACATTCAACCTGTGATGACATCATTTTCATAATTAAATAATAGGGGTACTCTGTTGACGAAGCCTTCTCAGGGTGCCTCAAAGTCAGCCAGTATCCCAGTGGATGTGCCTGGGGTGCAATGCATCCAGTTATCTGTATAGCACAGGACCTGCGGAGGAATCAGGATGGGGCTTCCAGCCCTTCCTAGAAGAGTTGGGGAATACACAATTTTGGGAAGACCAAGCTAGAGGGAGGCAGTCATATGCAAGTACTAGCTCTGAATGGAGACTTGTTGTCCGTCCATGAGAATACACCTACCCACTTTTAACCCATGAACATGCAATCCAGCAAGGTGCCTAGTGCCCTGTAAGGGCCTGAGTGCTTTTAATTCAGTGCAGGGCTCAGGATCAGACCCACAGCATCCAGAACTGCAGAAGCCCAGCTTTCCCTTACTATTTTTCTTCATTTGAATATGTTTTGCTCTCTTCTCATAAGCGGACCTATAATCAGCATCACACTTTTCAATGCGGGGGCTAATATTGTTTTCAGGATCACCCTGGGAACAAAAGATCTTCTCTCCTTGAGGGCCAAAGGGGAAGAGAGGATGATCAACTTACAGACACCCAAGGTCAGTGAGAAGGAACATGTCAAGGGACCAAAGGCTTTGGTTGTCTGTATGTACTCAGTACAACTAGTAGGTTAATTACCAGCACATTTCCTTACTGCTGTGGAATGGGCAGAATTATTTTGCACATGTGGGGGCGGTGGAGGACAAGGCATTGTTAGTATTATTTGATCAATCAGACTTGGATTTCTACCACGCCATATTTTGGGAATAGTTACAGATGTCTAGTGCATCTGAAATGTTGTCTGCAGCTGCACTTCCACGTTCCAGTGTAAAGCTGAGACATTAGCTCCTTTGGGTCACCTTATGTTAAGCCAACTTCTCAGCAGCAGCCACTTGCACTCACTGTTATTTCATAAATAGCCATGTAAGACCCTATAAAAATCATCGTGAGCTGGATAGAGGACTACGCTGTGCATAGTACGTGCTCACCGATTTCTGTGGTGCAGCACAGTTTTAAGTACTGCCTTTTTTTCAATCCCTCTTTTCAGCTGATTGGAATTAGATGTCATTAGCTCTTGTTTTCATGTCCAAACTAACTCCAGGCTCCCCACTCCTTGGCCCCTCTGTATCGTTCTTTCCCTTCCACTCTTCACGTCCATTTATAGAAATTCATCTAGTTTTCTTGTAAAAATAGATGGTTCTCACCTCATTGGCTCCTCTTGGTCTAGCTTTGCTTGCTTACATCTTATATCAAATGCCATATTTTGTTTTTAACCAGGTGTGAATAAGTCTAGCCTTGAAAGCCCTTCTTTATAACTCAGACCAATAAAAGAAATATCTGTGTGCTTCCCGGAGATACATACGCTTTGAATCATTCTCTTTTTCTCATGCCCAGTGATGATGAATTATTTGCCAAGCATGGCACTCTCTCTCATTGGATTATTCTCTTTTATTCCCTGTTTGTTCCAATTTGGCATCAAAAGAGAACAGGGGGTATGTTGGATTAAACTCAGCAGTGCTAGAAATAGTGAGGAGATTCTCTGCTTTATCTTATGCTGTCCTGTTAGCTTTTTTATCCTGCTTTGGCCTGCTTCTGTTCCTTCCTAGGTGTGTATTACTCCTGAATACCACCCCAGTTACCTTGCCAGTCATACCCACTTTCTGACTCTCTCACACTGAACAGTGTAACTTGCACCACTCTTGGTCAGGCCATGGGGCCTCCATGGAAGTTGCAGATCTGAGGTTTTCCTCCAGGTCTGAATCTGGCCCCTTGTGTTCATCATTACTGCTCATGCTTGGAGGTCATGCACTAACCTCTGGGGCTATCTTACCAACTTGGGCAGGACGACTAAGCAAGGCCATTTCAAGGAGGCATTTCTCCTGCAACCAGACTTCTCAGAGCAGAAATGAGGGGCACACTGTGAAACATAGTTCACTGCTCCTCGGAGCCGGGGCAAGTGTGTCCTGACTTATTGCTGCCAAAGTGCTTGCTGTTAAACGTAGCCTACCCCCTTCTCACCAGTCCCAGCATGTCACGGCCCTCTGGGGATGGGGTGACCCCCACTGTATATACTCCCCGATGCCTCTGTGATATTGAGAGGAGGAAGCACGGATGTGAAGTTAGCTTTCCTTTCCTAGCTGCCACTTGGTACCATTCAGCAACTTTCTTCTGTCAGCACGCTGGATGTGAGCTAAGTCGGCCTCTGATGTGAAAACCTAACATCTTTCATCTGCTGGCATAACCATTTGCTGTGCTGCACGGTCCTCCAGATCTGTTTTTCCTGACTGTTTTCCACTTCCAGAGATTCCTTTAAAGGACCTCCAGCATGTCTCTGCACAGCTGCTCTGTAACACGGGGGCTTGGCCATCGCCATGAAGAGTTGTTGGCTCAGAGCTGTGGTTGTTTCACACTGCTGCAAACACATTTCCCTTAGCGGTGTGCGGGGAGCTGGAGTAACTTCTGGTCACTAAAACCCTTTGCGATGAGCACTTCCATCCTTCGGGCTGCCTCCTCTGCTGCGCATGGTGCAGGAGAACCTGCTATGTCTCATTGCAGGTTTGGCCTGTGTTACATTGGGCAGTGTGAATGGGGGGTGCATGTCCACATAGATGATCCCTGATTTATTTGGGACCATGACAGCCCCTTGTGCCACTGGGCTGTGAAGTCACCGGCTCTATAAACCACCACTCAAAACAGAGGCCGTGTCTCTGTGCCCCTTTTGTCATGGTCACGTCCTTGACTAGACTCGGCGGTCACTCTTCTTTGCAGGCTTGTGCAAGAAAATTGGCTCCCGTGTCTCCATATCGTTTGTGTTATTTCCTCATCCAGCATCCCCTTTCTCCCATTCACTCAATCCTACTGCCCAGTATTCATGCTCTAAGTGCCTCATGTTGATCCTTTGATACATTATCTTTTTCATTCTGGCACGCATCGCGCTTAGCTCGCTTTACGATCTGCTCCAAACCTTGCCAGCGTGCTAAGCCTCTCTGTGCTGGTGTTGTGTTTTCTTCAGTTGATTTTTCTCTCTCCCCCCCACTTACCCATTTTTCCACATGCGGGTTCCTTTCATTCTTACTCACTCACTCTCTTTTTTTCTAGCTTCCTCTCTTGAATCCTCTTATGTGTAATCTAAAACATACTGCGTGTGAACCGAGGCCCAGGGAAATATTTGCTCTGGCTCTCAACAGCACCTAGAAATGCCAGTGAACTTTAAGACAGCGGATTCTCAAACCTGTAGTAAAGTGAACCTTTCCCGTAAGCCTGAAAATTTGAGTCTCTCTCTCAAACAACAGTAAAGATGATTGTCAGCTGCAAACGGTCCCTCGTAACCCAATTCAGAGGCATGCCTTGAGAACAGATTTTGAAATTAAACCATCATGAAATATAACTAAGTTAAGTTAAAGATCCATTCCTGGATTCTGAATTCGAGCTAGCTAGAGCAAATTGAAGTAAGGTTTCATAGTCCAACATGTTCCCCTTTATTTAAGTGCGCTAAATTGTGTGCAAGATGCATGGAAGTGAAGGGCCGGGGAAAAAAGAGGACACCTCTAAAGCAGTCTGCACATATAATTTAATGTGCCAAGCCCTTCTTAAGATGTAAAAAATGAGTCTTCTACATTTCCAGGCAGAGACTGAATTCTGATTCACTCCAAATGCCAACTCACCACCCACTTCCACCCAACAAATCACTGACTCACTGGCTCCTGCAGCGCAAGGGAGCCCAACAGATCTTATTTCAGCTGATTAATATGCTTCTACTTGGTTTAGGTACTGGGTCTTCACATCTGCGGGAGCATTTATTCACCTTTGCAGTTGCTCTGACTCATCTCACTCTCACTCAGGCTAAAGACAAAAGCTTACAGCCATTTTGGAGGATCTCGCCTGCCCAAATGGGGACAAATTGTCTGAGCTCTGTGACTTCTCAGTGACGGTGAAGATTTGAACTCCTTTAAGTTTTCTGAGTGAAGCCCACAATCTTAGGACTTGTGAAGTAGCTACTATGTCCGAGGAGAGCAGACCAGGTTCTTTGGGTGAATCTGATATCTTTTATTAGACCAACTTAAATAGTTGGGAAAAAAAATTTTTAGCAAGCTTTCAGGTTTAAAAACCAGAGCACTCAGAAAGGGTGACATTTCATTTGTGAGGTTTCTGGAAAGCTCCAGGTTGCTGGTGGTGGCATGTGGCCTGGTAGAGAGAAGGTGGATGGAAACCTTCACAGAAAGCCTTTTGTTTCTCTTCTTCCTTTCCTGTCCTGCTATACAGAAACATTTGTGTTTGAACAGTATGGGGCGTTCGCTTTCCGGGTTAGCAGAATGCTTGTTCTGTATGTTCAAATAAGTTATCTTATTATCAAATGAGTTATCAGTGATACCGGGTCAGCATCAGTAACTGCATCCTCCACCATTTGCCCTGTCACCCAAAGCAATGAGGTGCTGAGGGTAGAAGCAAGGGGCCCTTGGTCTGTGCCCATCTGACTTCGGATGAAGAGGAGTGCCCAACCCTCACCCTACACAAAAACTTCTTATCTCAGTCTAAAGGGGTGCCTACATCCCTTGCATACATCCCTTGCAAGGTCCCTTGCGTACAGGCTGGAGCATGTACAGTGAAATATGGGCCAAGAATACTTGATGGGAGAAGCAATACTCTTGGAGCCTTCCTCATAGAAGCCCACTGTAACATGTCTGTAGCATGGGTCTGTCACAGCTTGCATTTTGTACAGGACTGTTATTTTTTTCAGTTCAAAGGGACACAAGCCTCTCCTCCAGCTGCCAGTGCCTGTTCAGAGCATCGAGGTCCCAGGGACACACACACTGTGCTCTCCCATGGAGGAAAGTCTTTTGTTCTTGTCTTATTTCTTTGTTCTCCTGAGATAAAACAAAGGCGCTTTTGCCTGCTGGCTCGGCTCGCTCTTTTTGATGCAGCCATGTGATGGAATCACACCTTTGTGAATTCCCAAATCTCAGATACTTGGCGTGCGTGCATTGAGGGTACCTAAATCACCTGTGCCTGCTAAGTAGTGATGAGTGCATAGAAACAACCAATTAGGACGCTGAGGGATTATTTGCATAAGCAGTTGCTGGTGGCTTAATTTGCATAGGCATTCAAAGAACTGCACGCCTGAGGGTTTTAAAGGCAGGCGCATCCTGTAGCACTTTAGCCCTCCATCAAGCCTTGCTTTCAGTGCCTACTTCTACTCCACAAGCCTTTTGAGAGCAAGTACTGTTGCCATCTGGTGGCTATAGGACCTGCTCTTACAGGTCCTGAGAGATTTTCTTCTTTAGCATGGTAGCTTTTCCTGTCTGCCTGTGGGTTTGGAGCTGAAGGACTCGGCTCTGGTCTCTTTTGCTCTCCGTGCTGTGATTTTGATGTTTCAATTGTCTGCTGTCTGCAGCATGTGGATTTGCTTTGGGCTGCCTATATGCCATAGCTGAAAAACCTCTTGTCAATCAGAACCAGACAAGTCGAGAGTCCTGCAGCTTAGGAGGAATTTATCACCAGTGGGTTTTGTGGTACCTTAATTCTAGTGAAAACCGGGCTCATGTTTACTCCACATCTGCTTGTATAATTTAACTTTAGTAGTACTTTATCTTTTTCCAGTGAGAAGGACCCTGTTAGACTGTGCTGGAAACTGGAAAAGAAGGGATGGCTTGATATCCCTGAGAACTGGGCTGGGAATTTTTCATTTGGCAGAAAAATCTGCAGAGTGAGCTGCTTCTCTCTTTTTTTTTTTTTTTTTCTTTCTGTTTTAGCTTGCAAAGCTTTCTTAAAAGCAAAGCTCTTTTTCCATCTGAAAATTGTGAGACATTCCTGTTTCAAAACTAATGTGTGCCATGTCTGACTTACATTTCCATGCAAAGGGCTTTTTGCAACTAAGAGGTTTCAAGAAGCTGAAGCAATAAAGGCCAACAATAAAAATTTAAAAAAAAAAAAAGCTAAACTATTTGCTCTGTGCATCGAGATTGTGTAGATATCCGGTCTTGTCTGGACCGCAGCACAGATAATAATCATTTGTGCAAAGGGGTCTCTTAGGCTAGGGCAAGCAGCAGGGAGAGAAGCCAACCTCTGTGTCTCCATAGAGCTGGAAGAGATCTCAAATATTTCTGTTTGTCTGCAGAACAGCTGGTGAGTTGTTATATATGAATCTAATTAAGCATATTCCTTGCCACAAACACTTCAAGTTCTATTTTTGAGATGCTGAATGCCATTCCAAAACATATCCTGGAGAATATGACTTTCATGCAACATGCTGCTAAGCCACTACTGCCTCTCTCTTTCCTCCTCTCTCCCTCCCTCTCTTTCTTTTTTTTATTTTCTTATAGCAAAATGAAATTACAGCCATGGGCTGAGCTCAAAACCTACCCAGATCAATACCATTGATCGGTGTCTGGGTATCAGCAGAATGCTATGAATTAATAATGGCTGAACCGAGTGTACAGGAGCAAGGAGGCACTTGAAGACTGCCACAATGGTGGGGACACCAAAAAATGCCCCCACTCCAAATCCAGGCCACGTTGTCCAAACTAGTCTTGATGGTCCTGTGGTTTTAGGGTGCTGGCCTGAGGTGTGTGAGGAGTTGGGTTCAGATCTCTGCAAGTCACTTAGGCCCCTTTTTGGAGCCAGTAGGAGTTGGGCAATGTGAAATACTTTTCTGGATCTGGACCTTTGTTTGTCACAGTGACAGCACCTCTGTGCTTTCATGTGGGGTTTTGAGGCTCAATACCTCATCTATTGTAGGTGCTCACAGGGTGTGTCTACATGTTCATTAATGCATCGTAGTTACTGTGCATTTAGCTTAGTACTTAATGAAGTACTAACCAAATGCACAGTAACTACATTTACTGCACAGTAGTGTCGATGCATGGTTTTTTTGTGACTGTTACTGTGCAGTAGCCTAATAACACTGCTCAGTAGCTTATTAGCACTGCTTTTGACTGGCATGCTACTGCACAGTATTATTAGGCTACCACGCCGTAAGCATCTCCTGTAGCCCACAGAGTATGGTCTGGGAGCCAGGGAAACTCCTAATATGAGTGATATTGCTCTGGCCTCAGTTGCAGAAGCAGCACTGAGGCCATGGTAAGGGCAGTATCTCCTCAGGTGGCATAGAGCTCAATCAACACTGCACCAGGCACCTTGACGAGTTAGTTGGACCCAGCTGTGGTCCAGCAGCCTAGCTAGTAGCCTGCTTTACTGCCTACAGCAGCACAAGAACAGGCAAGAAAGCTGATTTTTGCTGCACAGCCTTCCTGGAAAAGGGGTTCTCGGACACCTCTAGCCCTAACCCCCAGCCCTCCTGCTTGCCGGATTGCATGCTGACTACTGGCTGTTGAACTCTGCCTGCTTTCTGGTTCCTGCCTCTGACCCCGATGCCTCACACCTTGACTGCTGACTTCGGCGCCTGGCTTTGGGTAAGTCCCTTGATTCCCGGTGACCTCTTCAGGCAGTCTTCCTCCCCACTGGGCAGGACACAGCCTGGGCTGGGTGGGCTTGAAGGTCAGGACTTGGAGGCTGAAGGAGTAGAGGGAAGCCAGCGTTTGTGGATGTTCAGAGTTTGGTATTGCATATCAAGTAAAGAAGTTCACTGATGTTTTCAACTGGCTGCGGAGCAGGGTGTTAGACCTCTGTCGCACTGTTTCTGTGTCTATGGGCTGCATTGGTGCATGCACCAAGAGCTGGGGCCTGCAGCTGTCTGTTGTGCCTAGCTGGCTGGCTGGGCGGCCAGAGCTTACTCCTTCATTGGGATCAGCAATGTAGACACGGGCTCCCTTCCATGTTTGACTTGTTCCTAGAGAAATGAAACAGGTGGGGTTGTGAGCGCTGGTCTGTGCCGAGCTGCAGGTTCCTGTCTCCTGCGTCTCATTCAGCCCAATCCTTCACTGAGCTCTCGGTACGGAGGCTTTTTCTACTTAATTGCTTCATCTCGGAAAACACGATAAACGGCCCATTCAGGGCTAATGGCACGTGACACGGTTCGTCTTCCCATGGCTGCTTAACGACCTGCCCGTCTGCTGAGCGCTGCGCGTCGGTGTGTCTGCACCTTGCAGCGAGGGCGGCCTGTGGGCAAGCGGGGACTCGGCTCACCTGCCCCAAGGGGGTTGTCTTCACCGAGGGGGTTGTCTTCTCTTCGTGGCTGGAGATGTTATGAGGGGAGTCTGCTTTGGATCCAAGCACAGAGGCGTGAGGGGGATTTTATCTCGAGGGGCTCATCGATCGCCCTGGAATAGAGGCCACTCTCTGAAACAGAAGCAGTAACTCTTGACTTTATAGCCCTCCAAGTAAAGGATGGCTTGTAGCTGCCCCACCACTGCACCAGGCTGCAGAGGGAACTGGCTTTCGTGGCTAGCCCCCTTCTCGTCCAGTGGGAGAGAGAGCTGTCCCGTGGCAAGAGGTGAGACAACTCTCTAGATAACCCGAGTAGCAGTGCTGTGTTGGTTCAGGGAACGTGCCAGCATAAAAAAACAGTGAGGTGAGGCGATATCTTGAGACCTGGGAGAGCTTTTGGGTGCAGCATACTCTTCCGCGGGTCTGGGAAAGATGCAGGGACAGCCTGAGCTCAACACCGGCTCCAACAACTACTTGCAGACTCTGCGCAGCGAGCAGGCAGGCAGGACGTGGAAATCTGGCTTCACCCACACGCTGCCTCCTCCCGGCCCACGGGCTTGCAGCCGCTTTGCACGCCTGTCTCCTGCCCACTCACAATCTGAGCAGGGCCATGCCGGGTAAGAAGGGGGAGAGTTTAATTTCTTCCCAGGGAGGCTGAGGAGCGGCAGCTACAGAGAGGTGCAGCATTGGTTATAGACCGGAGCCACGCAAACCATCGTGCTTGCAGTGCTCTGGTCATGCCATACATTAAACGAATAAATACTTATGAGCACTTATACTTTCTTCCCTCTCTCTACCACATGCCTGAGATCCTGCAATCCAGCGGCTTCCTATGCCCTTGGGGAAGAATTGGCATTTCAGGAGGTCCTAGGCAGGTTTTGTGCCTGCTTCTCAGTCCCTATTTAGAAAGCTGGCCTTGCTGTTAACATGTAGAGGCATCACACGAAACGCCCAAGTCTGTTGTATTTCTCACTATAAGAAGCAAGCAGTCGCATAGGCCAGAGTTAAGATTTATTTCCATTATGTTTCTGGGTCTTGCCGACCTCACAGAGCTCAATGCACTGACAGCAAGGAGGTTTACTGCAGATTGCTTGAGGCTTCCTCTTTGCCTAGTGTTTGTCTTTAGTCATTTCCTGGTAATTGGGATTTAGTCGTATAGACATCCCCTGGGCTGCCGTGCTGGGGAGCTCCAGTCCTGCACCTCTGAAATAATTAAATTACCTTCAGGAGCAGTGGGGTCCAGCCTCGGGGCCAGCCTTTGCGTCTCTCGAAGCAGTATCCCAATATATGTGCTTGGACTTACACTCATGGCAGAGGATGACAAGTCTACTGTCCCTCCTAAGGCATGGAGGGGGGTCATTTCAATCCAGGGTTTTGTAAAAAAAACCCCAAAACAACAAAAAAACGGTGGAGGGGGGGGAGGCTGCATGAGCAACCATAATTCCTAACTTTTGAGTCCTTGCAATAGTCAGGCTCGAACTATCAGTACCGATGAGCTAACGGTTAAAAAGAAAATGAGCTTAAAAAGAGTCTATAGATGGGACCATGAGGCTTTCTCAAATCCTGCATAGATGGGAATGAGATGCTTCAGGGTAGGGCCACGTCTCGTCTCTCTGTCTTGGGTCTGCATCGGGGACCGCTTGTACCAGTGACAGGATTGGGACCCATGTTTTGAGCGCAACAAGGCACCGGTCCTGTCGCTATCGCAACGCACGTGTTAACCACTGTGAACGCTGCCCTGGGTCCAATGCCTGGACTTAAGGCTGAGTTCAGGCCTCCTGCCAACTCGCACCAGCTGTATCTTTGCCCTCCTTGCCCTGCTCCATCCACGTGAGTATAAGTGAGCTCAGCTGGTGTGAGAGCTGGCTGCGTATTCTCCACCACTTGGAAGGGCATCCCCTGTCCTCTGTGTCATGATGGGACATATCTTTTCAAACCCCCATACTTCTCTCCTGCCTCTTAACACCATTCCCATGCTGCTATCGTCGAACTTGCTTCACAGTTATGTGGGAAAGAACTTGTAATAAAGACCTATCTCCAAATAAGACATGCTGTAAACTCAGTTAAAATGTACTTTGCAATCCTGTGAGTTATCCGTGCTCATTAGCATGTACAAAGGATAGCTGAAAACAACACATTTCTACGGACTTGTTCTCCCTCTTCTAGGAAAACCTGATGGAGAATTAAATGTATGATAACGTGCAATCCTTTTTTTCTCTCTTGGTGACATCAGTAAATATCACACATCGGCTTAAACCCTTGACATTTTTCCAACCGTGTGAAATTTGCTTGAAGATGTTAGAAAATGAGTTATAGAAACGAAAGCAGGGCTCAGCATATGCTACAAATATGATAATCCCCACCTGGCACAAAGAATCCTTTGCTTTCAGGATTGTAAAAACAGCCTCTGAATATAAAGTAATCCATCAGAGACAGGAGCACCTTATGTCCCAATAGCTCCTCAATAACAATGAACGGCTGCATCCCCGTGTGTGAAACTCTCAGCTCAGACAGCTCTTCGTCCCCTGCAGCAGGTTGTTATGCAGTGCAAGGATCGAACCCATGCTTTCAGGATTGGGGCCAGCACTTCATCACGCAGCTCTGTTTTGTGAGCTAAGAAAAGCTGTTCAGTAGATTGTGTATGAAAAACACAGTGCCATTTCAGGTAGCTGCAATATATGATCTGGAAAGTCAGAATCCCCTCGGGGATTACAGTGAATGCGATCAGTGACCCTCGAAAGAAAGCCACATGAGTGTGGCTTAATTCTCTGAGCTGGTTAAATGGGCAGCCTTCTGGCCTCCTGGGCATGCAGTTGAGTCTCTGACCCAGCAGCGGAGGTCAGGGTTTCTAAAGCAGGCCTATAATGAAGGTGATATTTTACGCTTTTGGCTTATTACATTTCATCCAAGCCTTTTCTCCATTAGAGCAAAGCGAAGGGGGCAGGAGTTGTTTGGAATATTTGGGCAATTTGAAAAGGGAACGTCAAGTCTTGCTTTAGCTATGTTCATGCCCCCGGGGGCAAAGTGGGACCAAGCACGATACCTGTGTGACACTGGAGGCCCATTGAGATGCTCAGGAGGTGGGTGGGAGGTCTTTTCTGCAAATAATTCAGTGAGCGGGTACTTGAGACGGCTCCTTTGTGGTGGTGAAAACTGAGTATCTGCATCAGAGAACAGACACGATGAGATTTGGCTTCTGTGTCCAGGTACAATTAACCGATGACTTTGGACTTTCAAAATGAGCAGCCAGAACAAAGGTTACCTATGAGAGCCGGGGAAGTCACCATTTGCCCTGATTTCATTAAATGGTTACCACCAGTTTAATCCTTGTTGCTGGGACAATTCAGTAAACTTCAGGCAGTTTTGCTACGCACCGATTCACCTGGCAAAGAGTTTTGAATAACAGCCACATTAACTCAGATGCTAGGTAATTCATTGGGTGTGATTTAATAGATAACATTTTCCTCTTTGCAGGTTATGAGATTTGCTCCACTTTGTAACTCGCAGTGAAACCGGAGAAGGTACATGCACGTACTTAAACGTTAGGGCTTAACGCAAAACTGACTCGAGTCAACTGAAAACCTCCCCTGGAGTCCAACGGGATTTGGATCGGCGCCGTGGTTCTGCAGTCGATAAGGGTTTGGGGCATTTGCAAGATGCTTTCCCTGCCTTATGCAGCAGGGAAATGCTCCTTGGAGCCCTCAATAGTTTCTGAAACAGTTATTTAGGTCACTTTTGCATGCACGTCATTTCCACTAGGCAGAACAAGTGAAGACACCTCATTTCCCTCAGATACATCCATAAATATCCTTGATCTTCCAAAAGATTGAGGGTTGCAGTCTGAAATGCAAGCTTTTGCAAGCACAGGCTGATTCAGATTCAAGGCACTAATGGCAAACACAGTAGTGTTTCTTTTCCCTGTGTTATCCTGCCACCTGTATGGAGGTGACCATGGCAGGGGCTCTATTGTCACCTCCACTGGTGGGTGTGCAAGGGAGAACAGCAGTGTCTTCTGAGTGATTACAAGTGTTGCATCTGCTCACGTTGCTATGGTGATGCCAAGGCTGATTATAAGCTAGGTTAACCACTTCAGCACTTCCTTGGTGTGCGGCCTTGCTGTGCACATCCGTGCTCACCTACCCGTAGGAATATACAGCGCGCAGCCCATCACTTGGGCAAGGGAGAAAGGGGTCTCGGGAGGAGCGACGTTGCTGCTTGAGTTGTGGTTAGTAAGATCTAAGTGCATAGGAATAGCTGAAGGAGGATTTAGGTAACAGGCTACAAACAGCCTTAAATGGTGACTGCAACCAGCAAAGACCAGAGTTTGCAAGAAGGGGGGTGTAGGGGAGATGCCGAACTCCTCAAGCACTGGACGGGGATTGGTGCCAGCGTATATCCGCCGAATCCCCTATATGATCCGGCCATCAGTCTTTACCTCCGAACTCTTTAAACTGCTGGAGGTGGTTGTGTATTTAGGACCGGACTCCTATCGAAAGGGGGGCTGTCGGGCAATCCTGCTGAGTCCACGCAGCCTTCAAACCAGCGTGACCACAGCTCAGCTACGCCACACAGTAAAGGTAATGGTTTGGCAGCAGGTGCTTCTCCGTCTGTAGCAGCTATTCTGTCTCTGCTAAATAAACAGATGAAAAGGTGACGCCGTTGACATGCGGCTACGTCTATTCTTAGATTTGGCATTTGCTTAAGTGGCTTCACCACGTTGTGAGACTCGAGGCACGTGCCGTTTCACAAGCAAGGAGATTTTTTTTGCTGTTAATAAATTCTGGTTCTTATTTAAAATGCAAAACTCCTGTGCATCCTTTCAGCACGGCTGTTTGCTGTCAGCTTCCTCTGCTACCAGAGTGCTGCCACGCGCTCCTCCGCAGGCAGGCTG
Source organism: Alligator mississippiensis (assembly GCF_030867095.1). NCBI lineage: Eukaryota > Metazoa > Chordata > Crocodylia > Alligatoridae > Alligator > Alligator mississippiensis. The sequence goes on from NC_081835.1 coordinate 3,528,858, forward strand.
CTTGCAGGCTACGGTCATTTTTTTAGCCAAAGCCTCCATCAGATTTGTCCAGCTTTGACTTGAAAATGAAGAATGCTTTGTACCTTTCTGAATCCGACCATCGGGTCCTTGGAGCTGCATCGTCCTCCTCGAGTGCCTTCTGCACTGGAAAGGGGGTGTCTGGGGGACAACCCCGAGGCCAAGACCACGGCTCTCACTTGAACGACAAAAGCTAGTGCAGGTCCAACACATTTCAGGCATTTCACTGAAGTTCAAGTGCACTCTTTCCTTCTGAGGACTGTAACAGAAAGAAAAAAAATAGTTCTGGATATGGAAATGGGGTCAGATGAACTGCAAAGAGACAGGTCAAAGCCGAATGAGATGACAAGAGACCTAATTACAGGAGTGGAGGTTTTGGGCAGAAGTAGGTGAAAATCCCCCAGGAGCTCACATCCTCCTTGTATTCCTACAAGAACATCGAGGACTTGTTCTTCTTACCTGCACTACTTTTCAAACACCTACATTTGTATCGGAGACAAGGACAGAAGCAGCAGCCAGGCAGGGAGGAGCGGCAATGCGGGGGAAAAGAAGCAAAGTAAAAATGCCTGGAGACAAACACACAACAAAGACTTACAAAAGTCGGTTCAACTTCAGCAGCTTTTCACTTGGCAGCGTTTCCTTGTCCCAGCCCTTAAAATCAGGAGACGGGTGACCTTGAAACTTTATGGCCAATGCAGGGAAACAGCAGGATTTCCCTTGCCTTTTTATTAGAAGCGATCGTTCATCATTTCCATTGCTGGGCTTGAGCTTGCTTCTTGCCACCTTTCCACGGATGGTCCTGTGTTTAGGCCTCAGGTGCCAGACTGCTGCTGCAGCAGTAAATACATGCTCACCTGTTTGTCCCTGCAGATAAATGACCTGGCCCACAGTCCTGAGAGCAGCTGCTAGATTTGCACACCTGAAATTGCATGGCCATGCTTCTGCCTAGGATTTTGCCAGCCCAAAACACAGCCTGGCCCAGCGCATTTGTGCACACAATGGATTAGTTGGCTGTACAGACCTCGAGCAGAAATGTCCAGAGCCAGCATGCTAAGGAGTGAGAAGATGGGGCTGGGGAAAACATTTAAAGGGAACAAACTGGGAAACAGGTCGAGGCTGATTTGGGGGGGTGGGAAAAATTAAAAAAAGAAATGGCCCATGGTATGAAAACACCTGCAGCAAAAAAAGGGGAAGGCAGGAGGGCTGAAGAAGGATCCAGGTCACATTCTCTGTCCTAGATAATTTCACTTACAAATCTCACAAATTAGGCATTTATCAGCTCATGCTTCACTCTTCTTCCAGGTGTCTGGACCAGAAGGAGGTGCAAAAAAAGAGCCTTGTACTGATGCTGCCTGTGATGTAGGTGCCTTGGGCAGCAGATGCTCTTTCTGTTGCTAGCACACCTGCCTGGCTGCTGGGAGACCCCACGACGGCTCCTTTAGGGTGCAGAGGGATGGAGAGAGCAGGCTAAGTGTCACGCACCAGTCTGAGGTCCCTGTCTGCAGCCCTGTACATGCAGCAGGACCCTGGTCTGGGGCTCATTGCACCCAGGTCTGCAGGTAATGCTTGCATGGTGCCTTCCTGTGTTTCGCAGGGATGCAAACACGCTTTGGTGGGAACCTTGGCCCCATCTTGCTGCCTGTGGGAAATGGGCTTCGCTCAGCCCTTCCCTGAAACGCAGCTTTCAGCACTTCGCGAGCCAGCCCAGCATCTAATCTAGTCAGGAGATTCGCCCTTTCCCAAGACACGGTCGATTAAATAATACAGCTTGGAAATGAAGCCAATGTGTTTATCAGGGCTATTAGGAAGGAAGCCTGTTGGCTGCAGACCTGCATTGGGAGGACAGGCGAGCAACACGGGTACCGGGGAGATAAATCTTGAGGAAAAGTAGGACAGCAGGAGGGGAGAGGGCAGGGCGCTGTGGAGGGGACTCAGCTTTTCCTGCCGCTGCCATAACCGATGGTCCCGTGGAAGCTCGCCGTGCGCACGTCCCCGTGAGGATTGCCTTGTGCATCCTGGGCAGAGCGTCTCTCGTTAGAAATATGCATCTCCTGTCTCCCTCCACGTGACGTGGCTGTAATGATGGACTGGAGGGCAGAGGGTGTGCAACTGTGCATGTGTGCGTGCGTGGTTGTGAACCGCTCCCCCTTCTCTGAGCAAAGAGCGCAGTTGCCAGCTTCTTTATTTAGGTCTGGACCTTCATTTGAAACCCATGCTGACTTGCTCTCTGCCCATGAATGCTGAAAGTCCTGTGCCCCAGAGACTGCGAAGTGACTGCCATGTGTGGTTCCTTTGGCGATGCAAATAAAGAAAAAGCACTCTGCTTTTTTACCTCGGGGCAGCCCCCTGAAGATGGCTGGTGCTGCATCGAGTTATCAGGGTGAGCTCCCCAAAGGGCTTTCCCTCGTCCATCATTGCTACCTGCTTCCGGCATACCGCAAGGAGGACATAACGGTGATATTATTATACCCATTGCAGACTGATGGAAGGGTCCATTGAGGCCACGGGCGTGTCGAGTCTTCCCCAATCAATCCTGAATGGGGAAGCATTAAAGTAGCTTAAAAACCTCCCCCCTGCTCAAGCCGTCTGGGCCTCTGTCTCTGCACAAATAAGCAACGCTCGGAAAAGAAAAGGGTCTCCCTCCAAAGGGGCAGAATCCTTAGCGGTGATTTAAACTTGGCTTTTTAAAAGCTGGCCTGCAGTCCCCGCGGTCCTTGGCAGAAGTCAGAGCCGAAGCCTGTTTTCTGTTGCGCGCTCTACTAAAGGCATTCAGTCTTGAGATTATTCGCCAGCTTGAAAATCAATTAGCCAAGCGTTTCTTTAGAAAACGCCTTGGCTCTTCTGGCAGCAGCAGAGAGAGGAGCCTCCACACCGGGCGCGCGAGATCCTTTGCCCCGTGATGCCACGGGGGTTTTTTTCCTGGCGATTATTAGTTGCAAATGGGAATCCTGCTGCTGACAAGGATGGCATGAGAGGAGCCCCGCAGTCAGAAGTGAGATGGCTAATGAGTGATCACCACTGCTAACTCGCTCGTGTCCCACAGAGGTTGGGCTGATTGTGTAATCTTAAAGCGGAGAGCAAGAGAGAGAGAGATGGATCCAGGCCACGCAGAGGAAAAATTGTTTCTAAGGGCAACGAGCCTTTTAATTTTGCCGTGAACAAAAACTCTGAGCTGGAAATTTCATGCAGGCAGTGACAACCGTGTGGCATTCTCCCTCTGCCTGGCAGGCCTCCAAGCAGAGGTCTTTGCATTGGAAAGTTGTGCTTGGCCGAGCTGCTCGGCATTTGCAAGCACCCCATGTGTTTCATCTCTCCCAGTTTCACTCCTCGCCTCGGAGCCCAGGCGGAGGCTCCTACTCAATCCTCCGTTGTCTTTGCCTATTCATTAGTTAATTCCATTCTTCGTCCTCCCTGCTTGCAGCCGACGCAGAACGAGGGTTTTCTCTCTCTCGCAGGAAATACCACAATTCCTATTTTTATTTTTTTTTGGTACATTCCAAAATGGATTTTCTTGCGAAGTGAAATCCACCCCTCTCCCCACAGCATTTCCCCGTTGAGACACTTTATTCTAGTTTTGACCTCTTAAATAGAAACAAGGACGTCGCTCGGAAGAGTTTGGGAATTAACCATTAAAAAGCAACACGCCGCAATCCGAACGTGTCGGAAGGGGGCTTTCGACTTCTGCGTCTTCCCCTGGCCGATGCGCAGGGTTTCTAGCTTGCACATAAGTTTTTTGGGTTGGTTTGTTTGGTTTGTTTTTAATTTGGTTCTGGTCCAAATTGGGAGGAAACCAACATTTATTTTCATGAGCTGGAAATTCTGGAGGGTGGGGCGAGGGGGTTGGAAACCAACACGGGATATTTCAGAATTACGAAACTTTCTCCCGGGGACCCCACAGAGACTCGGCGCAGTTGACCTTCCTTGCAAGTCCTGCTAGCAATGCCTCCTGCGCAGAGTTGCTGTGGGGGTGTTAAGGTCTGTGGTTTGGGGCAACCTTGATCTATAGACTGCCCTTGAGCCAAGAAGCCATCCTAGGACCTCCAGGTTTGGACTCCTGGTTCTGCAGCGTGTAGCTTAGGAGCGCCGAGGTGCACGCGCATGTGTGTTGAATGTGGATTTTTAAAGAACCCAATCAAGAAAAAGATATCAAATAATGTTGATGGGTCATACCCTCCTTCGGTAGCTGAGAACAGACTCCCCATGGAAGCTGTTGGTTCCTACAACTCACCATGAAGTTAATCACCTGTGCTGCTTGTTTGCTGTCCTCTGGCATTGGGCATATCACAAAAACCATCTCCTCCACTTGTAAGAAAGCATTAGCTTCATAAATATACAATGAGTTCTGTGCTCCAAGCAAAATGCCCACAAATGGCCCAATTAGCAGATGGTGAAGTCAGCATTAGTAATAAATTCAGCAAGGCAAAGTTAGCCAGTTAATTAGAACGCTGAAATAAACTGTTGGGGGAAATTCACTTCTTTTTTTTTTCCCCAGAAAAATTTTTGGCTTGATAGGTAGCAGCTGAATAACGCCACTGAGATCTGCAATACAGACGATGCTCCCAAGGGAGTGCAGGCAATATGCACCGAACCCCACCCCACCGGTTCCCAATCGCATGTGCCTCTGCCCTGCAGTCGCCCCCTCAGAAGGCATGAAGGCACCTTGCAGCCACTGAGGGATGATGCCCATGGATTGAGATAATGTAAGAAAGGAATGGAATTGGTCAGGCTTGCACATGCACAACGACTAGTGTAAGCAGAGGGTAAGGAGCTGGGGAAAATAGAGGACCAAGTGCTGGTGTATTGGACCGCATTTGCTCTTCTCATCTGAGTGAAAATGCAAAAGATTTGTGCAGCTTGATAGCATGCTATGGATTATGACCTGGGCACTTGATTGGGAGAGCTTGTGCTGCCTCACCCTAGGGCAAATTCCTTTCCTTGCATGGCATGCACAAACACGATCCATTTGTGTGTGTGCATGAAAGGACCATTTGACCCCCTTTAAACTTCCTTGTCTAGATTACTGAGGCTCCCTGCATCCACCCCTTCTCCCCACGAGCAGCAAGAGGGGGTTTGACTGCTTCTCTCATGAACATCAGAGCTGTCTAGCTAGCAAGATGTGCTTGCTCATTAGGAGCTACAGGGTGCCCAGCTTGTGTGTCAGGAGTCTGTCTCTCTTCTCTCTTACGCTGTTGATGTTACGTGAACCCCTAACAATGGTCCCTGCTTCACATTACATATATAGGCTTTTGATACCATCTCCTATAGCAGCAGGCTAAAGAAGTATGGGCTGGATGAATGGACTGGGAAGCTCATAGAAAGCTGGCTGGAGCATCGGGCGCAATGCATAGTAATCAAGGGCTCAATGTCTGGCTGGCAGCCGGTATCAAGTGGAGTGCCCCAGGGGTCGGTCCTGGGGCTAGTTTTGTTCAATATTTTCATTAATGACCTGGAAGATGGGATGGAGGGAGTGCACCCTAAGCAAGTTTGCAGATGACACCAAACGGGGGGAGTAGTAGATACACTGGAGGACAAGGAGAGGATTCAGAGAGACCTCAACACATTGGAGGATTGAGCCAAAAGAAATCTCCTGAGGTTCAACATGGACAAGTGCAAATCCTGCATTTCGGACAGAGCAATCCTATGCACAGTCTGGGGGTGACTGGCTGGGCAGCAGCTCCCCAGAAAAGGACCTAGGGGTGGCAGTGGACAATAAGATGGATGTGAGTCAGGGGGGCTGGGGAACATGATTTCTGAGGAGAGACTGAGGGATTTGGGCTTGTTTAGTCTGGAGAAGGGGATTGAATAGCAGCCTTCAAGTCCTTGAGCTGTGACTCCAAAGAGGATGGAGCTGGGCTGTTCTCAGTGGGGGCAGATGACAGGACAAGGAGCAATGGGCTCCAGTTGCAGGACGGGAGGTTTAGGTTGGATATCAAGAAAAACTTTCTCACGAGGAGGGTGGTGAAGCACTGGAACAGGTCACCCAGAGAGGTGGTGGACTCTCTATCCTTGGAGGTTTTTAAGACCTGGCTCGACAAAGCCTTATCTGGGATGATGTAGTTGGGGCTGGTCCTGCACTGAGCAGGAGGTTGGACTAGATGTGACCTCCTGAGGTCCCTTCCAGCTCTAACCAGTTAATTGTGTAATAGAATCATAGAAAATTAATCACACAATAAATTTAGACCGGCCACACATGCAAAGTCATTGTCACGCCATAAAAATGCTTTAAAAAGCATTTCAAAAGAACCAACCAACTTTAAAGTTAGTGCTTAAAAATGTGTAACAACTCTAAGGCTACTTTCTATCCAGTTTCAACTTGAATGCATAGCAGGGCTGTAAGGTTCACCATAATATGGGTTTGTACCCACCTCCCTACAGCAAAAAGTTGCTGGGTCAGAGAAATGCCATGTCTGGCTGTAAAGACTGGCGTTCAGGTTCAAATCTGGTGTCTTTGAAATCTTGCAATACTTCAGCTCCACAAGCCGGCAGTCCTGCACTCCCCGCTGCCCTCGCTAGCTTCTCCCCTTTGGAGCTGGGTGGATAAAGAAATGTTGTTGTTTGCAAGTATTTTGCTCCACATTTTCAAAACACTTTAAAAGAAAAGAAGAGATGGTGGATTTTGTATAAGTACTTGAATATTCATAAAAGACTCGCCAGCCACATCAATGGGATGAATAATGGGGGGAAGGGAGGGGGAATAGTCTCTGAATAATTAAGTCATCCCATGAATTATTCAGCAGGTCTAATTTGACCAGCTGTATTTACCATCTTGGGCCAAACTCTCAGAAAGCGGCTGCATCTGAACTCGGACCACAAGTGGCACTTCCTTCAGTTTTGATGGTGAGCCAGAAAGAAATGCAAACCACATGGACGAGATGGGATCGGCTGCACTGCTCCACCCAAAGTCTGAAGTATTTAGCTTGGCCTAAATGTATGTGCATCATGGGCTGATACAAGCACACACATGCTGCCCAGATAGCTCTGTCCGGAGACCGCGGCGCCGCCATTCAGAAAAGCACAACGACTCGGCGAAAGGAAAGGCCCCGTTCAGCTGTGCCTCAAGGATGGTCGTTCTCAGAAGGAGTTGAAGAGAAGGTCACCAGATTGAAGCATCTCCGAAAACGTGCTTTGTTTCTTCATTCCCACTAGATTTGACATGGCTTTTGTGAGTAAACCGCATTTATTTACCCTGGCTGTTGGCTAACACGAGGGCACCAGCATGGAGCAGATACAGAGCCCGCCGCTGGAAAATACCAAAGCAATGAATATGCAAGGGCCAACATTTTAATGCTCTTTCAAACAAAGTCGTGAACCCTGTCAGTCATTGCACCGCACTTGGGGAAGCTCTTGCGCCTGGCAAATGATAAATAATAATTATAACGTCTCCAGATGTTTGGTATACATCTCTGCCTTCGTTTGTTTGTTTTGTGTGTCGCGTTTCCTTGGGATACTGGCAATGTAAATAATGAATAAGTGATGAACAGCAAGAATGGAGGCAAAAAAAGACTAATTAAAGAAAAGCACCAAAATAAAACCAGCGGAGTCTAATCCGGTGTCAGCCACAAAAGGAACATTTGTGAGCAAATAATTGGAGATTAAAGACGCCGATTTTTCAGCAAGAAGATGCTGTCGGCAGCTGAGCAGGGTTCTTTGGCGTCCTCGAGATCTAAGGGAGGCTCACGTGCAAAGAAAACGAACTGTGACAGGACCTCGCACGCCATTTTGCCAGCGCTGGAGTTGGAACGAGCTTGGCTCAGACCTCGGCATTCACGTCTTTCATCCGCCGCCAGTTCAGGGGCACGCGTGTGACCTGGAGCCCCTGCCTCTTTCTGCTGGGGTGAAGAGGTGCACGGGGCTGGCAGCAGCAAATCGGATCCCGTGTGTTCCCTTGCAGGCCTACATGCACAGACTTCTTCCTGTCTCTGTGCACACGCGGAGACCTCCACTTGATGGGAGGTTAGCATGTGCTAGCTCGCAGGTTACAGACCCGGGTCTAGACAAGGCTTGGTGCTTTTCATGTGTATTCTTGTTGCCCTTGAGATGTAGGTCTCTGCTGCAGAGCTGAGCCCTTACCACACTGCAAAACTTCTGCCCCGTGTGTAGTGCTTCTCTACAGCCTAAACCCCCCTTGAGCCTTTCATTCAGATTTTGTAGTGAGAAAGTCAGCTGAACAGTGCTGTGCTGATAGTCCTCCAGCGCCTTCCCACAATTCCCTCTGTGTGCGAAACCTCGTGTGGCCTTCTGAGCATGAGTCCTTGGGAAAGACCCTTGGACCAGCCCGGCTTTGGCATTGCTCATGAAATACAACCTTGGAGTCCCTTCTAGGGAAGCCCAGCGTGGATCCAGTTGCCCGAATGGGGCTTTGTAGTATATCTTCTCACACCGGGGTAGGTTTGGTGGCTTGGAGCATCTATCTAAGAACAGCTTATGGACTCTGATGGCTGTGGGGACTTGTGATGTGTCTCTGTGCCAGACTCCGTGTAGAGCATGCTGTTCTTTGCCTTCCCTCCTGCCGTTTCCCCCCCATGTTGGACTGGGATCTCAAGAGCAAGAAGCACAGGGCTGCCAACAACTGGCCTCCCACTGAAATGGGAATCAAATGAAGCAATAGGCTGGCCCATACCCAGGAGAACTAGTTTACCGGGAGAGGTTGGAGTAACAGAGGCACTAGGTAGACCTCTACGACCACCTGTGGGGAGCTGATGAGGAAGCCAGCTCAGAGAGGGGACCAGAAGGTTGTAAAAAAGGGCAGATTCTGCCCTACTTTGGGGGCTATTTTTCACCAGCTCACAATGGAGGAGGAAGAGGATGTAGAGGAGGGTGGGACAGCCGATTTGTCTGCAAACTGGTCCACAGACAAACTCCCCAGGGAAGGATGAGCTGGAACGAGGGGCACTGTGTTCAAGTTGTTTTAAGTAAAGAAGAGCGGTCCTTTCAAATCCTGTGCAGACTCCGGGTGTGCCCGTGTGGGGTTGCACCGGTCACGTGCCCCTAAAGAGATGGCCTGTCACCAGAAGGGCTCATTGCTCGACAGCAAGTGCTGGCAGATAGGGTCAGCGACGGACCCAGGGACTTGGACCCAGCAGTGCCAGCACAAAGGAGGGAGCACCGGAGAGGGGATCTGCAGCTCCAAAACTGTATAGAAACACCAAGCCTGGGGCCATGCCTCTGCTGCAACTCCAGGGATCCTCACACAGCAGCTTGGGGGGTGTCCAGCTGGACAGGGAGGTCTCTGGGGGCCATGTGTGGGCACTAAGGGAGGCATTCGGAGTGGCGTATTAATCGATGCACGGATGTACCTCTAACTGAGCACCTCTCACCCACGGAGGCTGCTAAAGATGATGCTTCTTCATAGGCCAGATGGTCCTGAAGCTCGGTGTAGCCCCTCCGTGCAGCAAAGAGCGATTGCATGATGGATATACCACCATAGCTACTGCCGCTCATGCTGCTAGTCAGCCCTTTTCTCCTGACCAGGCCCTGCCTGCTATACAGTACAGCAAGTGTGGACTTTCCTGGCAAGCTTTTTCTCTTCCTTTTTGTTAGTGGGCCCCTAAAGCCCCAATTAACAGTAGGATGCAGGGTGCATTAACCAGGTCATCACCGCTACTCAGTAGAGTATTGCCACGTGACACCTGCCACCCTCTCCCCCTGCCCCATCCCTGCCAGGGGCAAATTCAACCTCTGGTGGACATTATTCGAGTCCCAGAGGATCTCTAAAGAGGCCAATGTGGCCCTCATATCAGTAGGGTGTATGGGGGAATCTCCACCTACCTCCTGGAAGCAGGACCACAAAGTGTCATGCCCCAAATACAGCAGACAGACCTGGCACAGGACACACGCCAGCCTATCCTCCCCAAAGCAGCAATCGTGCTAACTCTTTACAGCTATAGGGACCTCCCACTCATTCCCCTGAGCGCACACAATCCCCCTCCTTCTCAGAGTCGTCGTCGTCAGGATGAATTTTCAGCTTTTATGCAAAACAGGCCAACAACATACTATTCTCTAGGAAGGCATCGCAGTGCTAAACGGAGCACGCGAAAGCAATAGCGATAGAGGGGAGGCAAAAATAATCCCAACTATAAACAGCAGGACCACAGAAGAAGCCTGACATATCAAGGGAGAATCCTCCAAGGACGTTTTGGCGTGGCGTGGCGTGGCTATTGAAGCTCTTTCAGGCAGCGAAAGGCCGTATGAACCAGTCAGTCTTGTAGAGCACGTCTAGCTGGGGCAAGAGGCGTAAGGCAGCTCAAAATTTGCAAATCTTGTCACCCGTGGGGGTGTTTAAATGCTTAGACCTTCCTGAGACAGATGTGGACTGGGGGGTTAGGCGTTGCCCTGCCAGCTGCAGAGTAGCTGTTGTCAGGTTTGATTGATGAAGCCCTAAGAGCTGACGGCGCCGGGTGAGGTTTGCAGAGTCCCTGCCCCAAGGAATTTACAGTCTAACAAGACAGGGACATAGGAGTCCTGTTTCTTAGCCCCTGGCTCTGCCTAGACAGTCGTCGTGTTTCCAAAAGAAGCCTCTGCCCCTTACATGCATCAGGGCTTTTTCTCCCAGAGGAGAACTAATTTGAGATCACGTTCAGGCATTAATGCATATTTAATTGTATGAATTATGTATGTGTACTGTGATATGATGCATGTTCTTTAGGGTATAATCATTTATTTAGATTGAATTAACTCATTACATATGGCAATGTTTGCTTATCCATTTTAATACATCGGTTTCATTTAGGCATATCTTACGAGATCTATCACATCCAGACTCAAGGGGCTTTTTTGGGGTGGGGTGGGGTTGTATTCGTCTAAAAAAAACAACGGGCAGTGGCTATGCCGTGAAATATCTGCCTCCATGCCTTAAAAACACTCCTGGGAATTCTGCAGCAAGCGATGACATGATCTTGTCTGGGATCAGGAAGCAGGTCCGCTGCCCCGTTTCATTAGCAGTGAGGGCACAGAAATTTAATAAAGCCTGAACCATGGTGAGAGCATATAGAAAGCTGGTCTCTAGCTAAGGAAGACAGGGTAGTGGGACCCTTGTTTCTTCACCCGACCCGGTGCGACGTAGAGCATCTCAGCCCAGCATCAGGAGTCAACAGAGGAGACGGATTGAAACTTTACCATTCCCTTCTTCATGGGAGAGGTCGGGATAGAAACCAGCAGTTCCTTGCACCAGATGTTTACAAGAGTAGGTCCAGATGCTTCAATAATGATACCTCAGCATCTGGGAATACCTGCCTGTGCTAATGAGAGGAAGAGTTTATTCAACCAGAACAGAGGTTTAAGGTGACTTTGAAAGCATAAAAGTCTCTCCTTACAGAGATGGGCAGCTTTTCTAAAGCATCTTTAGAGAGGTGTCTCATGGGATTTCCCAAAGCACCATCACAAGGTAGGTGCTTAACTCCCATTCAAGCCCATAGATCAGGTAAGATTTCCTAATAAAGCTGACTAGACTAATGCAGTTCTGGTACAGTGTTAATCTGAAAGCACTTTAAACTGCTTTTTTGATAAGCAAAAGGAAGCGATCGATTAGCTAGACACACCAGAGGGCAATAAAGAAGGGGACCTGGTCAGGTGAGGTCCCGTTGATGCAGGAGCTTTCTACCCATTACTCTGAGCAGCTCCAGAGATGGAAGATTTATGTATTGCCTTGGACTGAAAGCTGCAAACTGTGCAAGGGGATGGGCTCGGAAGTTTTGCAACAGAAGGCATCTTTACTCTTGCTTCTTCCTTGGCTTTTCTGTGACCCATGGGAAAGAAATTAGGGCACGGCCTGTTGTTTAGGACATGGCAGGGCAGTGTGTTCAGGGACAAGGGACAGGAAAATTTGTGAACCTGAGTGCCAAACGGTGGGTAGTCATAACTGGGACCACAGGGCTGGGGTGCAACTTTGGGGGCTATGACCAGGCAGTCCTTGCAGATAACCACCCATGGAAATTATGGTGTTGGACCTGAGGACTTTATCGGTGGCAGAAATTTGCCAAGGATGCCAAACTCTAAATATCCGAGTTTTGGGGGCTTAGGCTGCCAAGTGCTTTAGGTGCTTTGAAGGTAGGATTGAAGTGCTGAAGGAGGGAGATACTCCCTAAGTGACTTAGGTGTTCCACCTCCCAATGATTTCAAGTGGTTTAGTGTCAAAAAGCCTTGGAGGATCTGAACCTTGGAGGTTTTTGTAAAATTTACCCTCTGCCACCATTTCGGGTGCTCTCGGAGCGAGCAAACAGAGTGGAAGTACATGCAGTGGGAGGACAACTGACCTCAGTATCCTCAGCTAACAAATCTGCTCCGGGCGCTGGAGGGTGGTAGTCAACCCGCTCCAAGAGGTGACCCATTCTTGGAGAATGAGGGCAGCCTAGATTTTAAGAATAGCGCAGTTGCACAGCAGGGCAGAGAATAATTTGCTCATTCCCCTCCCAAAAGAGGCCAAGGATTGTCCCACTAATGGAAAGCAAGCAGTAGCCACTGCTTTCAGAGGCAAGATCTGCTCTTGAGCCTGAAACACAGCATTGGGCCCTTCGTGCCTGGAGATTCGTAGAAGCGCAGAGCACGAGATGAGCTGGGATGCCCGTGGGGGCAGGGTAAGAGCCGTGCTAGGACTGTCCGTAACGGCAGGGCTCAGCGCCGTGTCCCTCCGGGCTCAGCCTTGCCTGGAAACAACAGGCTCTGGCCAGTTACAGCTGATGCTCCAGCGAGACATGGGAACGGCCGGGAGCAAAACCGAGAGAGATGCCAAGTGAGTCACTCAGGGTCAAGCAGCTGCTCCATGACAGAGCCAGGAACATGATCCAAGGGTCCTGACCCCTGTCTCCAGGCCTGACGCACAAGTTTCTCCGGTCCAGCTGTGTTTAGGCACAAGAGCAGCATTTGCAGCAACAAGGCTAGATATCTCCAGTGCTAAAGCTTGTCTAACCACACCATTGGGCCAATAAAGATATACCCGCAGAAATCCTGGTGTCTTGCACCTATGCATCACCCTGCTCCTAGAGTTCGAGAGGCTGCTTGCTGTCCCAGGAGAGGTGCTCCATGTGGTTTCTGCTCCCTCCCCATCTCCTTAGGAAATAATGGCTTGTGGGCCGTCATCCTCTGATTTCTGGATGCTCGGCCAAATGCCACGGAGAACAGCAGCCTGTGTGCGCTCGAAGCAGTGCTGACCGCTCTCTAGCAATGAGGACTCGTGGGGCTGGAGTGGAAACTGGCCGCTTTCCTGTTCTGCGTCCCGCTACATTGCAGCAGTCAGCGTTGTGTACACAGCTGCACGCGTGGCAGCACCGCTTCATCTGCGCAGCACACGCCACCTGCCAGCGGCTCGGCCTGGGCTGAGTGGGGATGGAGATCCATTCGCGAGGGAACTCGCCGCTCTCCTGACACGTATTCCTGTCTTTGCACTGAAGTTGTGTCGCCGGATGCAGACAGGCACCGTTTAGCAGAACCGCAGGCAGTCCTGCCTTTGGGCACACATGCATGGTCTTCAGGGGAACTGTAGTTTTCAGGTTGTTTTATTATGCAGTGGGGTGTGGGTTTGTAACTCCCTTTGGGATTTAGGAAGACTGAGTGTTTCACTTCATTAGTTCCTGCGTGTCTTTGTTCCAGCTGGGATTAATGAAAGCGAGGTAGCTGGGGGATGCTATCAAAGAAATAGTAGTGTGGTAAACAAGCAGAAGAAAGGCGAGATCAAAAAGTTGCTCTAAGCAGGACATAGTTAGATTTAACCCTGACTTGACTTGGTGAGCACATGCTGGGGTGTAGGATGGGACCTGGATTTGCAATTTAACAGGTGAAACTTGAGCATTTGGGGTGGGATCTTGCAGAAGTGCCCAGCGCTAGCCTCCCCCTGCGCCAGCAGTAAAAGTCCCGCTGACTTCACTTTGGGAAATGCCCATCAATGAGTTGCTTGATCTTCAAACTGCCTTGTACCTTCCACTCCGACAGCGTCAGGCCCAGAGCAAACGTGCTCAGGTATCAGCGCCCGATTTAGGGCTCTTTTTCCTTGCTCCTGCCCGTGTCCCTCTGCCCGTGCAGTGTCGGAGTTGCGGGTGGAGCGAAATAACCTTCTTGTCTCTTGCATCTCTGAGTTTGCTTGTGCCTAGCAATCTCCAGACCAACGTGGTTCTAATTATTTGGAAATCTTTCGCTTCCTATTGCCGGCTCTTTCAGCAGAGCTTCTGCCCATCTGATTGCAATTTGTTTGGATGAATTCACTTCTGTGTGGCTTTTGAACTGGCTGCAAAGCAGCGTTCCAGAGGCTGGGAGCTTCCCGGAGTACCGGTGGGGTGGGATCTGGACGTGGGAGCCTGCCACGGGGCCTGCGGGGATCCAAAGGTGCAGTGCAGGGCTGGCACACCCTTTGCAGAGCCATCGGCTGTTTGCAGGATGCTCATTGCATTAAAAAGTTGCCATCAAGAAGCACCCCAGAATCTCATATCCCCTCTCCCCAGCTCTGCTCACCCAATGGGGTGTCTTGCCTTATGTTTCACATCTTTCTTTTGTAGATGTATACATTTCCAAGGCTGGAAGGGACTGCTCTGTCATTTAGTCTGATCTGCCAGCCCTGGAGTGAGCCCACTAAAAGCTTGCAGCTACAACACGTCCCAGAAGGAACCGGGTCCTGCTTTGCCAAAGTCCAGAGAGGCGAACCCCCCACCACGGCAGCCTATTTTGGTGGTGATGACTCTCACATTTTGTAGGCCTCTTTTAAGGTCCTTTATTCCTCGTTTGACTTTGTCTGGCTTCTCCGGCTGCTGGTCTTGGCTGTGCTTTTCTCTGCTAGGTGCAAGAGGCTGTCAGAGGTGGTGCATGCTCACTGTTTGAGAACGTGTCCATCTTGGCTTTCAAATCGGTGTGACGCAGTGTGGCAGCACTGGGAAGGGACTGGATGCTGGTAACTGGGAGAGGATTATTATTTTTTTTTAAGTTAAGGAAAGGTGTCAAGGTTGCAGATGTGTTCCTTGTCCAATGGCCTTATTTGCTAGGAAAACCAGGCAGTCATTCAAGCAAGCAGGCTGCGAGGGGTGTCTCTGGGTGGCAGTGGCTGTTGATGTGCTGTCGAAGAGAGGCAAAATATGAAGTGTGAAATCATATTTGGCACAGATTGGGCCCCACTCCTTCAAGGAACTCGGGGAGTCTCCATGGACCCCTCTGTCCTGCTGGGGTAATTTGGTGTCGAGATGAGAGATGTACCCCATGCAAATGTTGGCAGTGTCCTCAAACCTGCCATGCTGATCCAGCCACAAGCACAGGGTGCACGAATGCTACCTTTGTGCAGGGGCTTGGACTAGACAACCTCCAAGGTCCCTTTTGACCCTGGGTTTCTGAACTACCAGGCCGTTGCTCTGTCGACTTTGCCCACAGCTCCTTGGCACAAAAATCCCAGGAGAAGCACAGTGCAAAAGCACAGGCCCCTGGGCTAGACTGGGTGTGTGATGTTGTGCATGCACACTTAGCACTGCATATCCAAATGGCAGAGTCTGAGCTGGGCACGGGGGATCTTCCTGACTCCTGCTCACAAACCTGTCCACACAATTTGGGGGTTAGCACTTCTCCTTTAGACGGTACAGCGGGAGCCCGACTGATGCTAGAAAGCGACTAGGCAGGCCAGCATTAGGAGTGGATTAAGTCTCTCTTTCTTTCCTGCAGCACTTTACACTGCTGCAGCTGACTTATCTACTGTTTTCACTTCCATTCTCTGTGCTGGGAAGTGCCATGTTATAAGACCAAACCCTGGGCTTGGAGGACAAGACTGAGAATCCTTGGTGGGATTTGGGTTTGTCCTTTGGGGTCTTCTACAGCAAGACTGCACATCTTGCACAGTTCAAGCCAGGTCCCATTGCACTTCTTAAGCTCAGTGTCTCCCTATGATCCTTTTCTGCCCTGCTTGCCCTGCAGATGCCAGAAGCAAGTGGGTTTTCCTCCTCCTGTGTTACTTGGGTTGAAGGCTAAGAGGAAGGCCAATGGTCATCTTTTTGCCTGGTGTTTCTGAGGCATGGTGGGTACAAGACTGGCCACAGTTTTTGCTCTGCCCATTGCCAGTGACATTAGCAAAGCTGTCACTCCCCTTTCGGTGTCTCTCACACCATCTGCAAAGCCAGCGGGAATGCCTCATGCAAAATTACATCCACAACGGCAGTGGGGCTCAAGGGCAGAATCATCTGGGCAGGTCATTTTGCATTTGTACTGCGTTACAGATGTGAGAAAAGGAGAGGTCACTTGATTGCTCTCTCAGACCTCCATGTGAGGGCTGGCAGGCTCACATGACAAGGAGCTGTTTGAGCTCTCAGGCTCCTGCAGACATATTCATGGGTATTTATTGATACCCCAAGGCGTAAGATTGAACGTTTGGGCCTTTATGCCTGAAGGATTTCCTCCTCCCCATGCAAACCACAGGGCCTTAGTGATGGTTCCTTTATTGAGGAATTGCTGCTCCAGCCCGCGAACGATGGAGGAGATGCTGTCTCCTTTCTAAGAGAGGGGCTCCTACTTTCCCACCATTTCAAGGGAGGTCATCTCTAAGAGCCGTGCACTTGACATTCACACTAAGGGGGGTCTTGCCAGAGTTTAGCTGGGTTTCTACCTCATCCAGAGAGACCGCAGCTGATACACAGCCAAGAGGGGACTAACAATGTGAAAGGAAACTAAGCGATTTCAAGAGGGCATTCAAGAAAAGTGGACTCTGCTTCTTACGGAAAAATCCTCATTTTGACTAGCAGACCTGAGCAGATCTTTAGTACAAAATCACCCTGCTCCCACCACTATCAAAGCCTCCCATCCAAGCGCTGTCTTATCTTTTTTGGGGTGAAGCAGGTGCACCAGGGCTATAACAGCTTTTGGCCACTGATGACAACCAGCCTGAAACGCAGGCTTATTCCCAGGTGATGCACAAGCAACTGACTGGCTTCTCAGAGAGAGAAAAGAGCTATCCGAGAGCACGCCGGGTCCCGGCAGGCGTGGAAAAGCCTGGACGCAGCTTGTGAAGAAGGGGAAAGCAGCAGGGCCAGATGGCAACACAGCATAATTTTAGAGGCCTGTGGCTCCATGCCTCTTACTCAGTGGGTTTGTCACAAATGTTTAATCGTGCCCTGCCTTGGCCAAGCCCTGCTCACGTCCAGGATGGTGGGTGCTTGGGGGAGTCTACTGCAAAGGGCCTTCAGGTGGTGAGTTTTCACCCCCTTAGCACTTAGTTTTGTATGCCCAGGGATGGATCCTGTTCCTCCTATTAGGTATCTGGGCACGGTCTGAATCCACCCCGCGTGAGTCTAGAAAGCCCTAATGCCAAAGCAGAGGGGTGGTCCTCTTCCTCCTCCTCCTCCTCCTCCCTGCCTGTTGTGGCCTGGTTGTGAGGCAGAGGAAGGTGTGTGCTAACCCTGGGTGAACACACGTTTTCCCAGGGCTGTGATCAGGCTGCAAGAGGGTCAGTTTAAGGCACCTTCCTACCACTTAGCCTCTCTAAGAGGTACAGCACCGTGTCTTCAGCTGTTGCTACCTGGAGCACAGGACAGAGCAGTGCTGTGTCCCCTCCAGGATGGCTTGGCACCGCTTCTCCCTATCTCCTTTGTTTGCTTGGCTTTTTCCACCCCCTTCCCAGGGATTCGTCCTATCTGGTTGATGCATGAGGATTGGCATGCGCGGAGGCCTCCCTGGGGATGAGGCTGCTTGCTTTGCTTGGAAGGGAGCTGAGCGCATGGTGCTGCAGATGTGGGCAGCGTGGAGCAGAGGCAGCCCCCACTGCATGTGCAAATAATGACCTTAAGGCATGGGGAGATGCATGGGGCAGGCTTGCCTAGGGGTGCACACGCAGAGAGCTGCAGTCATCACCCAGCGGGCTTGGTCTGGGGGACCTCCTGGAGCTCAGCACAGCAAGCTAGGCTTGAAGGCAATGGGCCCTGGATGCTGGAGCTCTGAGTCTGGATCTCGGCCCTGCTCTCATGACTCAGAGCCATCGATAACCTGACAGATCCAATCACCCCTCTGCCAGAGGCCACAAATTTAAGAGCATTGTCTGCTGGTCCTCCATGCTGCAATCAGCCTGCACTGGTGAACCTCTCCTCCCCCTGCACCATCATGTAGCAGGGATCTGTAATAGCAGGTGCCATGGCTGAGCTAGGGGAAGCGGTATTGCACCAGTTCCATATCCTCAAAGGCTATGGGCTCCTGTGGTGCTGGGTCATGGGGACTTCAAAACCAACCCTCCAACACCAGCCTGGGATCCAGAAGCCCTGTGTGCACAGAAGCCCTATGCATGTGTATACAAGCTCCCATGGCACGCTCATGCTTAGGTGTGTTTGCACCCTGGCTGCTGACCTGCATCTTTCCCAAGTCTCTGGAAATCTGCTCCTTCCACCACTGACACCCATGGGCTTTTGCCATCGACTTCAATGGGAGACAGGTCTGGGCTTTAGGTCCTTTTACATACGGACCCAAAGGCTGTGAGTCGGCAGTGCTCTGCCTCACTGGGATGCAATGAAAGAACGGTATACATTTTCTACAGAAAAATGTATGCAGCCCTAAAAAACCTCTGCCTTCCTTGTCCGATGGGGCACGCCTTGATGTCAGTGGTTTATGGCATATAGAGAAAAACTCATGTCCGCCATGCCATAATACATTTGTGTCCTATTTATGTAACACTTTACCATGTAGATGCTTTTGGTGGTTTGTTCTAGCTCCGAACAATGGGATCGATCCCATCCTGGGCTTACACCCTTCAAAGGCCAAGGGACCTCAGAAGTGGAGTGTAGATGTGGTTGATGTGCAGCTGATGGAAGCAGGCAACGCAAAGACCTTTGGGTTCATGGCCTAGGTTTGAGTGGGGCTGAGACACTAGCTCCTTCCTTCCTTCCTTTGTTACATGAAAGAGCAGGCTAAAAGCTGATAATAGGTCCCTCTTTGCCATCAAACCAGTGCACCTCTTACACAGATACACTGGCTATAGAGTATGGTCAAAGTATAGCTGAGAACTAGACCGCCTGCCCGCCCAGCCAAAATCTAAATTCCCTGAAAACAGACCCAGGCAGGCAGCCCTACCCGGGTGGGCACAGCTCTATGCCCAGTGGTGAAGTACAAGCCAGTGCCGCGAGCACCACCATGGGGCTCAGCCAGCTTGGCTACAGCCTGAGGAATGATTTGTTGGGCAGAGGCCTGTGGTATTTCATGTTCTTCTTAACATCGGCTTAATAGGCTTACGTCGACTGTTACTGGCGTCGCTAGTAAAATAAAAGCCTGAGCCATCCTGACAGATTTGATTAGCCGCTGGGCTGGCTGGGAAACAAGAATGCCAGCACAATAAAGCCTGAGGTTTGCACATTTGTTTTTGTTCTGAGGCAGAACCAAACTCAAGCCAGCGCTTTTGCAATATTTTAGGAAAGCAAACACAAATTTTTACACACACACACACACACGTACATACATCCTGATTGATGCAAGGTGTCTCAGGGGCTGTGTGTGTGTGTGTGTGTGTGTGTGTGTGTGTGTGTTTGTGTGTGCACGTGCGTGCGTGCATGCATGCGTGTGCAGATCTGTGTACGTGCATAATTATGCACACACTTGTATGAGTATGACCATAGACGGATATCTTGCTTTCTCTCTCTCTCTCTTTAGCTATATAGATACATCTATCTGTCTATCCCTATATAGAGAAATATATATATAGATAGATACACACACACACACATCTATATAGATATATAGCTATAGCTTAATATAGAGATAGCGATATATGTGTGTTCATGCATGCACACGTCTACACATGAACACCCATACGTCTAAGCATGTGTGTGAATATGCGCATAGCTAAGTGTATGCACATGTGTATGTATATGTGTTCGCGTGTGTGTGTGTGTGGATAGATGTGTGTGTGTGTGTGTGTGTGTATCTATACACTTGTCTTTGTATATGATAGATATATCTATCTATATCTATACACACACGTATATAGCTACACACACACACACACACACACGCATCCTGATTGATGCAAGGTTTCTCAGGGGGCTCTGTGTGTGTGTGTGTGTGTGTGCGCGCGCATGCGCACGCGCGCATGTGTGTAGATCTGTGTATGTGCATAATTATGCACACACACGTATGAGCATGACCATAGATGGATCTCTCTCTCTCTCTCTCTCTCTTTATCTATCCCTATATAGATAAAGAGAGAGAGAGAGAGAGAGAGAGAGAGACACCCACACACACACATATATCTATATAGATATATATCTATAGCTCGAAATAGAGATAGCGATATGTATGTTCATGCATACACATCTATACATGAACACCCATAAGTATAATCATGTGTGAATATGCGCATAGCTAAGTGTATGCACACGTGTATGTATATGTATTCATGTGCGTGTGTGTGTGTGTATATATAAATATGTGTGTGTGTATATCTATACACGTCTTCGTATATGCATGTGTTCGTGTGCGTGTGTGTGTATAGATATATATCTATACACACACACACACACACATATGCATGTGTATAGTGTGCGTGTACACACACACACGTATGTGTGTTCATAATACATATATTCTAATATAATAAAAGGCTTAGTCTGTCTGTCCGCAATGCTTTTGCCCAGCTGTGCATGTGCCGATTAGTCTGTATGGCCGAGTGGGTGGGGCCAGCTGAGTTCAAAGGGGAGCCCCTCTGCTGGACCCACCTCCTCCGGTGCGGTGGCACCTCCACAGAAGCAAAAAAATAAATTGGCAATAGCACGTTCCTCAGCAGGCCCCCATGGCTTGTAAAAACAGGAGCACCTCTGTTGTAGTGGGGGTCAGACCTGAGCGCCGGTGGGGGGGGTTGGACCTAAAGGCGGGAGTGAGGGGGCTTCCCTGCTGCCCCCTCCCCCCGCCCCCGGTCATTCTTGGCAGGCAATTTGCTAGTGTAGTCTAATATAATAAAGGGCTTCGTCTGTCTGTCCATAATGCTTTTGATTAAGTGCTCATGTGCTGCCACCGAGCTAGGGTTACCATATGTGTGGGTTCCCCCAGACGTGTACCTGCTCCTTTTAAGTCCTCTGATTGCCGTCCGGGCAGGTTGTCTGGGATTTCCCTTTGCTCCGTGTGTGGGAGCAGGGGCAGGGCCATCGGAGGCAGCGGGGTGCACACCCAGAGCTGTCTGCAGCTGTGGGGGGCACAGACCCATGTGGGGCTCCTAGCTGCCTCCAACCGCCTGCCCCTGCTCCCACCCCTGGAGCAAAGGAGAAATGCAGATGTTTGGTCAGGGCACGGGGTGCAGGGACTGCAGCTGCGGCAGGGCAAGTGGGGAGAGGAGGGTCACCTGTTCTCCAGCGGGAGAAAGGGATGGATGAGGGGCTTGGAGGGACACCTGGGGCCCTTCTGGAAGGGCTGGGGTCACTGGCTTGGGAGTGTGAGAAAAGCAAAACAGGAGCTGGACCTTGAGATGCAGGCAGCCATTCATACGGGGTAGAGAAAGCTACAGTTTTAAGCTTGCATCTGCAAGGCTTTTGGGTTGGGGGGGGGGGGGGGGCACAGATTTCTTTCTCTTTCTTTTGCTCTTGTTGTGGGTATGCCAGCAGCTCTGGAGCAGAGGCATGGTTCTGATGCAAGGTTCCTCAGGGGCTCTACATCCCCAGGCAATATCCACCTTTTCCACCCTTGCCCAGGATACCTCCCATCTGGCACATGTTGCACCCCTCTTTAAAGCCAGGGTGAGAGACAGCTTGGCAGCTGCTGGTACTGGCCCTCTGTGCTGCCCCTAACATCAAGGGACACACTTATATGGGCTAAGCGATGGCTTGATGGCTTGCACTGGTCTGTTCTCCAGCAGAGCTCAGGCCTGGCTGGGCGGTTGTAGAACTGCATGTTTTACAAGCTGTTAATCAAGAAAAAATCCTGGTTGTAACTATGAAGGGGATGAAGTTTTCACTTGGGCTGAGAGGCTGTGGGTGCAGGAGGTGGGGCGCCTTCTTCTGTTTTGTAGGCCGGGGGCCTCTTCCTCCGCTTCCATGCTGCATCCGTGTGCACCAACAGCACCCCGCCGCCCACTCCCAGCTGC
Source organism: Alligator mississippiensis (assembly GCF_030867095.1). Taxonomy (NCBI): domain Eukaryota; kingdom Metazoa; phylum Chordata; order Crocodylia; family Alligatoridae; genus Alligator; species Alligator mississippiensis. The sequence continues at coordinate 3,550,879 of NC_081835.1, forward strand.
CCGCGATGCTGCAGGCCCTTGGGTGGCTTTATCAGGAAGGCTCTGCAGGCAGGGACAGGCTCTGTGCCTGGCTCAGGTTTACCCCCTTTAGGACTTGGAGGAGGCATTCCCCACCTGTCCTGCTGCATGCTCATAGCTTTGCAGGGCACACACCAAGGCAAGGGTACTCCTCAAGCATATTCAGTGTCTTGCTCGTGCAAGTGTGCAGCTTTCCAAACAGGCTGAGATGCACCAGGGCTGTGAGTGGCGAGTGCTTAGGAAGCAGGTGGTGAAGGTGACATCTCCACCCCCATGGTAGACAGCTATGCTCTGAAGTCGTCTGCACCCGACACCAGGCTGTGGTGTGGCTGCACCCTTTAACAATGGATGGGGTGGGGGGTGATGTGGTTTATGGTGCATCAGGGCCACTCTCAGCCAGGGAGGGACAGGCTGGATGCAGAAGGGCTGCAAATACCATCCCTTCTCCACCCAGCTCTCCAAGGGTCTCAGTGCACGTGGATTGGATATGCTCCGTCGTGGTCCCGACCAGTTAAGACCTGGTCCTTTGTGAGCTTCCCCCCTAAGGCCTGCACCTGCTTTGACATGAGGCCCAGACTCATGTGTCAGTCATACAGATGTGACCACGAACAGGACACAGATCCCTAGTCCTTTCGTCCAGCCCCCAGCCCCTTTAGTAACAGCAAAGCTGTCCGGATGTAGCACTCCTTGCACATAGCCTGACTCTGCAGCCTGGGGCACCGCTGCAAGGACCAGTCGGTCTCTGGACCATCCCTTCATATCCTCTTCCCTGGAAAATCAATCATGCTCCACATCAGAGCCTGAGAGCTGCTTTGGGAGATGGTAGGGGACACACGGCAGGGGGCTGGACTGGGTGACCTATGGAGGTCCCTCCCAACCCTACTTCTTTATAAATAAACCCATGAATGATCTCTTAATACTGGATGATGCTCTTCTCCCATCTGCCGTCTTGTTGCAGTTATGCCACAGCAGATGCTTTTTTTTCCTTTTCATGATGGCAAAGGGAATGGCAACTCAATGGACTCACGTTGCTGATTTGCCCTCTGAATGTTTCGTACAAATAGAAGTTCATTCTCTTGCCGCTGTTATATAAAAAGTCCCAGATCTGATAGAAAATGGTCATGGTATTTTTAATTGGTGACAGGGAATTCAGCTGTGTGTTTGAGAAGCAGATTACGCCGCACCCGGATGTTCCTGTCCCCTTTCTCACCCCAGCCTTACCCCGCTCACCAGGTCTGTGTCAGTCTCAAAAACCCAGGATCTTTGCAAGAAAAAACATTATTGGTACATTGAGTGGTTGGTGTCTCAGCTGAACAATAACGCACCGGGTCTTGGGTGGGTTACGTTCAGCAGCAAAAAAAAATCAAGCCGCGCGTGGATGTTAGTTCATTCCTGGGTTTAATAAATAAAAATAAAAAAGGACTCTTTCAACTTCGCACCTAAACAGCCATTTCTTTAAAAAAAAAAAAAAAAGGAAGACGCATACACACCCACACACAAGTCTTTCCCTTTTTTGGATCAATATTTCCATTTATTCCAACTGGAAAAAAAAAACATGATTTTATACGTACTCTTGTTTCTTTTTTTTTTTTTCCCTCTTTGAAAAAAAAAAAGAATCATCATCACATTGTCCGTACAAACAACGAAAAATTCCTAGCAATAGTTTATGGCATGGAGACATCTCTCGCCAAGATTTCCCACCTCTGCTGCTTTTGACAGGCAACAGTTTGTTCCCGAACCGTTATAAAGAGTGCGAATGTACGGCCCAGTTCCACGACTGGATCTACAAAGGCATCGGGGCTTGCCCAAGTGGATCCAAATACAGGGACTAGAAGTATAAAGGTCTGTAGGCATCTAAAGATGTAGCGAGGCTGCTTAATGAGCTCTACCAAAGTTGCTAAGCGGGTTAAGAGTCCTAACGAGCGAACGCTTAGGTGTGTTTGCAAGTCACCTGCTTACTGCATCTTTAGATACCCAAGTCTCTTTGTAAATCGGCTCCTTCCACCACTGACATCTATGGGAATTTTGCCATCGACTTCAATGGGAGACAGGTGTGGCCTTGAGACCCTCCTACATACAGTACCAAAGGCTGTGAGTCGGCCTCGCTGGGAACCAGTGAAAGAAACTGTATACATCCTACAGTCCTACAGAACATCTGCCTCCTTCCTTGTCCCACGGGGGAACGCAATGGGACACGCCTTGATGTCTGTACCTCAATGGTTTTAAAGCATATAGAGAAAAACTCACGTCCACCATAACACAATACACTTGAGTCCTATTTATATAACACTTTACCATGTTGATGCTTTTGGTGGTTTGTCCTAGCTCCAAACAATGGGCTCGATCCCGCCCCGGGGGTATGCCCTTCGAAGGCCAACGGACCTCACAAGTGGAGCGCGCCCCCGGGGCAGGACGAAGCCCGCTGTGATTAGTTTGCATTTGTTTAGTTACATTTTAGGTAGTAGGCAGTGTTGAAGATTTCACTTGGTAATGAAGAGCAGTTAACATAATCCAGGAAACTAGAGCACCATAAGACAATTCTATACTCAAAACAACGTCATGCTGACATCACACAATTGCACCATTTACACTTTTATTTACTTCAAAGAATAGTTCAAAGTTTAGCAACTCCTCTACAGAGATGTCAAATTCCTTCTCCAACTTTGGTTGTTTAAACTTTGCAGACATTTGGTAGTTTATTCTCTCCTATTTGACAAAAGTCACTCTGGCCATTGTAAAGACTCCTGTATCTGACAGAGAGAGAAAGAGAGAGAAAGAGATAGAGAGAGAGAGAGAGAGGACCTGAATATCACGGGTGTGTGCAGACTGCAAAATGCCACCTAGGCCCTTTCAAGATTGACTGAATCAGAAATTGTTCTTTATATTTACCAGGAACAAAAAGACTTTAAAAAAAGAAACCCAGACTCTCACTGACATACTTAATGAATCTCCCGGAGAAAGGAAAAGGGATTCGAAAGTACCATTCGTTTAGCTCGGGCCGAACACAGTTCTGAACGTGCATGCAGTTTCCCAGTGACTCCTAAGATATAGAAATTCCTCTGATATTACAAAATACAAAAATATTTTCTCCAAACTCTCATATACATTGCATTTACAACAATCATGGAAATAACTTAGGCTCCCATCCGGTCTGAGAGGCAAATTACTTACCAAAATGGGTGACGAAAACAAGAGCGCATTTAGGAAAGCACAAGCTAGTAGCAAACTGCTGATTATAGTAAACAGTGGTAATTAAAATGTATGGACTAAAGGGCAAGGGACAGGTTTCAGGAGGGAGCGGGAAAATACTAGGTAACTAGTACAGACTAAAGTGAATGTTTTTTTGTTTTTTTTTTCCCCCAAAGTAAAATGTGCAAAATATATTCACTTGTGCCAACGAATAGGACTATTTATAGAAGCCAGGCTACAACCTTCTTATAAATCCCCGGTCTTCAGGCCTTTCTGTTACAATAAAAAGCGCTTATAAGATCTAGGACAGTGCAAGTTTGGGAGTGACTCTACATTCTCGGCAGGCTCCCAGGCCGCCACGCTGTTAGGATATGATACAGTTTTTGCTCTTTTGCCTCTTCCGGCTGTGCAACTGTCCCCTGCTGCCCAGCGTGGAAGACTTGGGCATGCTGTACGAGCCGTACTTGTGGAGGAGCCCCTCGCTGGTGACATACCGGAGACGGGCGGGCTGGGGAATCGGCTCCCCGAGGAAGTAGCCTTCGTTGTCCGACTCCGAGGAAGAGGAGCAGGTGGAACACCAGTCGTATTCGGCAAAATAGGGCCCCCAGCGCTCCCCGAGGTGGTTCTGTAGGGCAAGGTCTGACACGGTCCTTGGGCACTGGCCATACACATCCCGGCGGGAGCCCTGCTCCATGGCCTCTCTGCAGCTTCTCTGGGCCACGAATTGGTCGTAGTCCTCTCGGGCCCGCAGCGACGGCCGCTCTTTCAACCGACAGCACTGCTCACTCGCCAGGTGCAGGGCGTTGTCCGAGCGGGACCGCCGGGATCGCCGCGGCTTGTGGGGGCGGCAGCGCCGGTCGTCATCTCGCTGATTAGTCCGCCGACGTGTGCGCTCACTCGTCGGGGGGTGCCTCGCACCATCCTGCCCAGGCACGGGGTTCCCCGACATCCTGCTGTCGTACTCAAAGCTCTGGTGCAACCTGCCCTGTGGCGGCCTCTCCCTGTAGCTGAGGGGGTTGGCGAGGCCGTGCAGGTTGGGCTCCATGTCTTGGTACTGCTGCATGGACAGGAGGCTGCGGACGGATTCGGCGCTTCGAAACTGCACTGAGGAGTTGAGCGTGCCCATGTTGCTGAGCTTCTCCGAGACGTTCATCCCAGAGTCCTTGCTTAGGTCAGGCATTGAGAAGCGAGAGAGATGCTCCTGGCGCTTGGCGCCGCCGTCTGCAGAGAGGCCTGGGGGGTGGAAACAAGAGGAGACGGTTAGTCAAGAATGCCAGCTTTCTACCACAGACGCGGCAGGCAGGAGGCTGGCACCTGGCTTGAGATCAGGGTTGAGATACCTCCATGTGAGGCACCGTCAAGATTCTCCAGAAGGAGCCTGGTACCCGCCCTGCCAAACCATGGCCCTGGCCGGATGCTGCCTGTAAGACACCTGTGCTTTCAAATCACTGACCACTTTTCAAGACTCGGGCCCCGCTTCTTTCCCTCTACCCATCAGATTAGGAAATGAGGCCACCCCTAGAAAATGTTCTTGTTGCTTAGGCATCAGCCTCAGACCTTCTGTCCTGTAATGGCACGCTGGAGCAGCTGCAGCAATGTGCTCATGCTCCATTCAGAAAGGTGGGTAGTAGCACGGGTATGATGCAGCTCCTGGGAGAAAGTGCTGCCCCAACCCTTGAGCAAACCCGCTGTACTCTCAAACAGAGGAGAGCAATAGTGTGTGTGCATGTACATGCATATGTGCAAGCATGCACACACACACACTCCAGAAAAAGGCAGTGCGCTGCACTGTAATCAAATGGTGACTGCTAGGTAATTCACACTTGCCACGAGGCTGAGGCACAAGACCACCACCGTGCATTAGTCCTGGTGCAAGACCACCACCGTGCATTAGTCCTGAGACCTTTGTGGAACAATCCCCTAAAAGGTAACACGATGGTGCAATTCAGCAAAGCTCCCAGCTTTAAGCCCTGAGGGGAGCTGTGCTCCCACAGAGACAGGCAGAGTCTGCCGGTGCCAAGAGCTAGAGAAGACAGTCCTCACCTCCTGTAGATCTGCCAAGCTTGGAGATGGGATCCCAGGCCTCTTCCATGTATTATGCTAAACCCAACTGCTTGCTTGAACTAGCCTGGATCCCCACAGGGATTTCTTATCCTAGAACCACAGGATGGGTGAACTGGGCCCATTGCATTAGACGGACGGAGGCAATAGCAAACAGACCAGAATCCAGCAGATCCCTGCAGCCGGCTGGCTGGAGCGAGCATCGAGTCAGCTCAACACGCTCTTTGGAACAAAACCCGAAGGCATCTCACGCCCTCGCTAGTCCCTTCCCAGCCTCTCCCTGGATTGGCTGGGGCGCTGGCAGCGGTAAACGCTTGCGTTGCAGTCCCAGGAGGACACATTCCCCACAAGCTATTTCCACTGAAATATATTTCGCCCCAAATCAACTGCAGAGTGTTTACCCTGGCGTGTTCTGCTTCTCATCTTTACCCTTTTTTTTCAGCCAATCTTTCTGCGCACACAAAGCTGCAAGAGCTCAGCGGCATCAGTGTGATTTAAAACACGACACACACCCACCCACCCACCCCCTTACGCAATCGCCAGGAATTTACGGCTTTGCAAATTAATGTACAAAGCCCGTTGCAAATAAACCACTTGGCTTTTTCTTTTTTTAATTAAGGTTTTGCATAAATTTCATGCAGAGCTCAGCATCTCTCTAGCATGACATGGCGTCTGACAAACTTTCAGGCCAAATTCTGCTGTCAGGAACCCTGACTTAAATCTGGATTGAAGCTGTCAAAAATCACAGCATTGCTCTGGACTTTGGCCCTTAGCGTCTCGAAGAAAACAGCAAAGACAGGCTAAAATTTTCCTAACCCAACTGTGAATGGAGCCAGTGGGAACACTGCCACTACGGCATTGCCAGGTCTTGCAATTGCATCATGAGTCTTGTGATACCGGGTGCTTTTCCTCAAGCCACAGGGGCAGAAAGACGTCTTGTTAAGAAATGACGCTCTCGGCCACTAGTTCAAGCTTCTGGAGCTAAGGCTGGTAGGAAAAGGCTACAAAAAGAAAACGTGCCCTTGAACAGCTCCAAAGGACTAGAAGGCAAGAAGGAAAATGGCACTGCATTTTTAATTTTTAAGTGTTCAGGTTTTCCAGCCCCTCTTGTGACTTGGAGAGGCAGGAGACAGACTGTTTTGTCCGAAGTGTTGGGAATGGTCATGCTGACAACTGGATGAACCCCCCCATCCTGGGCTGCCTGTTTAGGGGTCTTGCCTTCTGCTTCCCCCATCGCTTTATCCTTTCTGTCCTCGTTTTCATCACTACTAGTGACATTTCAGCTGCACGTGGGTCTTTCCTAGCCTGAGCCGTGAGCTGCTGCTTGTCCCCCATGACTGTCGCATCAGTCATTTCCCCATCAACCACTTCTGGGAGACCACAGCAGGCGCCGTACGGCACCACGTGACGTGTAAGCAACTTCTGACAGACAGCGGGAACAGCGCCACGTGGCATAGCCGTCGCTCCCAGCCCCTCGGCCAATTTTGCCGACGTCTGCCAAGCAGCTTTGACCACATCCTGTGTCCCAGCTAATCATCACTACACAAAGAACCAGCTGGGGATTTTCCTTGGACACACAGCAGCAACATCTGGCAACCTCCCCTGCCATGCTGCAGCTATGATTATCTTTTAAAAACCCGGCGTCCTTGTATCCCTACGGCATGATGACAATGCTTGGCATCTAGGGAGAGGTGCATGAAAAAAGAGGAGCAAGAAAGAGCAGAACAGCCTCCCCCAGCAATCCCAAACACACTATACAGTAAAGGCAATGCCAGTGCTACAGCTCTTGCTTCGCTCCAACGATGGATTTGTAAAGGGACTGCCATGGATTTCAGAGGCACCAGGCACTTTGCAGAGTCCACCCCCTCCAACAGATCACTCGCCAGGTGCAGGGCGCTGTCCAAGCGGGATAAACCGTGAACCTGGGAGCAAGACTGTACATGGGGAAGGGGGCAGCATATGTTGGCAATGCCATTCAAAGATGAGAATGGGAGAGGTCCTTCAAGGGCATCGATCATGAGGTCGAAACGGCGTTTCCCTGCTGCAGAACCAGATTAATAAGCAAACAGCAAAGCCACGCAAGTGCTGGGTTGTGGCAGCCGCGAGCGCGTTCTGATGGGGTGGACAGTCGGGTGGGCCGCCCGACGGGCTGCCAACACGTCAGCACGTGGGGCATCCAGCTGAGAGCATCACCACAGGACCAGAGAAAACAAACAGCATGGCAGAGGGCAAGGATGCCCGACTGGTACTTGGCAACAGCACAGGAAGGGCAAAGCAGCGGCTCGCATGCGAAGGCAAAGTGATGAGATGCATGTCCTCGTGGGGAGGACGGATGAGGGCGGAGGGAGCACCGGGCAGAGCTGCAGAGCCAGCCTCCTTGCTGTGCCCGTGCTCACCTGGAAGGCGTCTGCGTACGCGCCGACCGGCAGCAGGCGAAAGCAGCATGTTGCAACAGCGCCTCGCCCTTGCGTGCTTCAATACCTGCAGCCCCTTTGTGCTACTGCGCTGGCTGGCGCGAGAGGCAGTGAAGCCAGTTTGACCAGTTAGTTGGGAAATCCCTCAGCACAGCGGGGAATCCCTGGCTCGGTGCAGGGCTGAAACAAGCTCTAGGCTATGCCCAGTCTTCGGGGACGTGGCTGGGAAAAGGGGGCTTTTTCCCAGCCCCATGGGACAGGGGCATCCAGGTACAAATCCGAGCAGCCTTTGAGCTGCTCTGATTTACATCAAGGTGCAAAACGTGTCCAACACTGAGTCTCTCCTGAAGCAGATCTCTAGCTTATTCCAGCATACAGCATGCTCTTCGATAGAGGTAGGGTTTCGCTAAAAGAGCCCCAATCTCCACACCTTTTACACCATGCCCCCCACTGACTTGAACGATGAAAATCTCAGCGTGACAGAGCTTACCTCTTCAACTGTAGTGAAAGGCAATACTTCTCCACGCGCCTGGCTGTAAAACACATGGAGCTATTTCATTTTTGGCGAGCGGGCTGCTGCATAGGGAACCAATTACAGAACACAGGGCCGGGGATGCATACATGATGCATTATCAAGGTACGGAGCTTTATCAGCACTTACTTGGACTTTGGGGGCTCTTCCTCCACGGAGCCTGATGATAATTAAGTGCACACATTTGAAGAGCTGGAATAGCTGGTGAATATGTCGAGCGTAACTTGAAGCCAGCCCAAGGATGCAGACTCTTATTGCTAGCCAGCCCCAAAGCAGGCAGGTCAGGGTGTATTGCTGAGTATAACACCACCATGCACGCTTGAAGTTGGTCACCCGCATATTGTTGCTGAAACTCCTCTGAACTTATTCACTAGTGGGTCCCTGGTCAAGGTGGAAGCGGGTTTTCCACTGCAGGTTTTATCCTAACTCGACCTAACTTTGCTGAAACTAAACCTGATCCACCTGAAAAATCACACAATCTCACACCCACGCAACATTTTCCGATGGAGTTTGAAGCAAATTGGAGAAGGTGTTTGTGAAATGTGATGGGTCAAGAACTGAAGTGGGCTTCACTGCTAAGACATTTTCCCCACACACTGGCCTTATAATAGCTCAGAAAATGACTAGTTTGATCTAAAAACCTTGGCAAAGTGGGGTGCTTTTCACCGATAGAGATTGCTAAGGGAAGAAACCATCTCATTAGTGCAGATGTCAGGAGCTCCAAAGGTGTACAAAGCATGGATGCACGTTCGGGGACGTTCCTGCCCACAGGACGGGGGATTTCTAAACCATGTAATGTTAATTGAGCTTGGCTGCTGGGTACGGCTCAGTGCTCCAAACTAAGATCCTATCCCCACTGAAGCCAATGGGAGATTTGCCATTGATGCTAACGGAGGTAGAATTTGACGCTGTGTCTGCATTAGCTTTGAGGAAGTAAAGGTTTTTCTTTGGGCAACAGTGGCTCAAACCTCTTGGGCACAGTCTAGATCTAAGAGAAACCCTGAAATGTTCAATAATGCCAAAGTTATGCCACTTACTGCTTGTGAGCGAGAGGTGCCCTCCACCCCAGAAGCCGCTGGCATTGCAGATGCCTCATTACCAAAGTGCTTTGGGTACCTCCTAAAATACTACGCACGTGCCATTAAGTCAGGCGTCTATGCAAGCCTTTGCAAGATAAGGCTCTTGCTCTAATGATGCTGAATGGTAATGAGAACTGCTTAATTGAAACACTATTAACATATATTCTGCTTAATAGGGATAACATTTACCTAATGCCAAGCAAAGTGGCGTCTAAGCAGATGGCTCAAATGTTAACTCTTTACTGTCCTCAATGTCAGCACTCCCTTTCGCTGTGGATCTTATGGCCGTAGTGACTTTGTTGCCAGGCTGCCTACGCTTTGCTTCATAAATCATAACAGGCTAGGTCTAATTTGCCAAAAGCACCAAATGAAATCCCCAGGTACGCAGGGTTTACAGTGGTCTCGGGTACCACACAGGTTAGCTGCGAGTCTCATCACAGATGTGTATTTACCCTACATCACTGATTTGCAACCTTTTTTCATTTGCAGACCCCTAAAATGTTTTGAATGGAGGTACAGACTCCTTTGGAAATTTTGAATGGAGATGGAGACCCCTTCGAATGGTAAGTGTGGTTATTCCTATGCTTTTGATTAATCATAGTCATATCTGCAGAGCCCTTAGACAGCCTGTGGACCCCCAGTGGTCAGCAGGCCACAGGTGGAAAAGCACTGCCCTACGTGAAGAGTAGAGCAGACACAAATGTGAAGTTAAAGCCATTTCAAGAGCGATGGCGCGGTGTTTCTATACCACCAATGAATGTACTGCTTATGTTGCTCTGTGTCAGGCATCAGTTATTTCAAAATGCAGGTCTGATCCTCCTAAAATACCCGTATTTACTTAGGGGCACCTGAGCTCCTGCATAATGAAGTGTTGCATCTGGGATTGCACTTCATGATTTGATCAAATGCATGTAACACTGGGAGCCAGAGAGAGGGACCCTGCCATGCAGAGGCTATTTTTCTGTTACAGAAACCTGAGAACCCATTTCCCAGAGACCATCGCAGGGAGAGGGGGACGAACGCAAGCCCAGGACTGGGGCAGGCTTTGATTTTACGTGCATCAGGTCCTTCTCCCTTCACTTCCTTCTGAAATGTCCCTTTTGGCTGGGATTAAACCACGCCCCAGCACTGGCTCTCAAAGCCTGGCGGCGAGGGAGCAGGAGGGATGGCGGTGTTGCCAGGCCTGCCGTTCACTACTGTATTACTTGGCTGCAAGAAGGTGGCTTCCCAATGCTCCCAGAGTGTGGCACAGGGCAAGAGCCTGCCTGTCTTGTTGGGATGAATCAAGTCTAATTTATTTAATGGATGCACCTATCTTGCCAAAACACCGTGACATTGCATGCCAGGGCCATGCTCTGAGCCCCTGCTGATGCTGGAGTCAGGGGACATTTTCTCTGAGCAGGAGTTTTGGTGACTCGATGATCACCCCCTCTCTCTCCCTCCTCCAAAGCCAAGGCAGCTTGCCCTGGTGCAACACTTCCCCGTAGTTACAGCCCAACACTACTGTAGATATATGGCACTAACTCAAAGGGAGGCTTGTCCCTTTGCAGGGTTTGCTTCCCTTGCACCAGGTTAACGTGTGCTGGGACAAATCCTGTTTTGTATCAGTGCAGCAAAACCATGTTGGAGGGTTGCACCAGTCTAAACTGCCCTATGCAGTCACCAGTTCACATATCACTAATACAGACAGGTCCAGCTGATGGTACCTGTGTGCACATGAAAGCTATGGAAAACTGCAAGCTCTAGACGGACACACACGAAAAGCACAGCCCATGCCGGGAATCACCTGACCGCTGATTCGGTACGTGGCAAACTGGTTTCAAGTTGGCTTAAAAAGATCTGTGAACCTTTTGGCTCACGAGACCTGAGGGGAGCTGTGCAAGGATTTTGTCCCACCATTTTGCCCCATTGCATTCTCAGTTGTACCTGCCTCCAACAGCAAGGTGAATGTGGCCAGATGCCCTGCACGGCCCCTAATTTGCAAACTAAACCACCACAGCCAGTGACCAGCCAACGTAACCCTGCAATGCGAAGGCACATGGGGGAAGAAGTGATGTGTGTGCCATCTTTAAGGCCCTAATTCAGCAACACCCTTAAGCGCACGCTTAGAGCCTGCTGAAGGGAACGAGACTTAATCCTTGCTCAGCTCCTTTCTGGAATCGGAGCCAAAAGGAGTGCTGAAAAACGACGGACAGATTTATTACTCCATTTACAAACAGAACCCTTTGCCGCGGCCCTGGTTCATTATGCTCCCCGCTGAGCACAGAAAGGAAGCCCTCTGGACGCCGTAACCGAGCTCTGAATCACATTCAATGCCCAGCCCCGCATGCGGTTCCAAAATCTCCGAGCCCGAAGTTGTGTTTGTTTAACTGCAACATCTGCAGGCACGACAGACCAGAAGGGCCTTTTAAGCTCTCTTGTTGGCAAAGCTCCCTCCCCAACTCGCCCTCCGAAGCTGCTGGGTTCTGGCTTCCCCTCCAGCGCGAGGCAGACACTTTCCAAAGAAGCCCTGGCCCGTGAAACGGGATTTATTATAAACCCAACCTAGGACTGACGAGGAATTCAAGGGAAGGAGAAGCAGCGCTGTCAGGGACTTGTTTATAGCACCACCTCACTTCGCTGGCGAGTGACCTTGGGATTTGCAGGAAGAATAAAAAGGGAACGGTTATATAACTGGAATAGCTGAGAGTAAACAAGGCCGGGAGGCTTGCAGTGCACAGAAAACCAGCGAGCCTGGCAAGCTGCTCGTGTTCCCGGGATCGGCTGCACGACTGGAATTTGCTGCCGGATTGCAATGGTTTCTACGCGGCGGTCTCATCGCAAACAGCCCCGATGCATGAGAAAACACACGCCGGTGCTGGAGGGGTTTGAGCTGGGGATGCAGAAAGCAGGCACCGGTTTGGACAGAAACTCCAGTGCTTCTCGCAACAGCCTGTCTGCGGACAAGGAAGGGGTCGCTCTCCCCTCGACAGCACGGACCTGAGAATCGTGAAGCAAGCCTGGGAGGGAAGGGGCGGGCAGAGCTCTCCCAGGCTAACAATGGTTTTTACTGCTCCCCATAAAACAAAGCAGGGTTCCAGCTTGGAGACCATAAAATTGTGGCATGGGAAGGGTGGGAAGCTCAGGCATTTGACGTGCGGCAGAACAATGTCCACTTGCAAGAGTCTGTTTTGGTCTCCCCTGCCCCGGTTTCAGAGCACACGCTTCAGCCCTTTTGGTCTCACAGCAAACGAGCAGCCCCGTGCTCACCAGGCGGGCTCCGACAACAGCAGTGCGGTATGCACGCCCGTGATGGATGGGTGTCTCAGAACGCAAACAGACTGCCGGCCAGACTCACAGGGCGATGTTTATAATGAGAGGATGAAAAACAGAATGGAGGCAGGAATGTACTGCTTTAGTGGAAACACCTTGATCTTGTTGCGTTTGAGAGGAGAAGCCATCTTCCCCTTAGCTTTGGAAGTCGCCTGCGGGCCTGGGTTAGGCACATGGGGATCTGCAGGGATGCAGGCAGGTTAGATGTCCAAGTTGCAGCATATCTGCTCAAGTGCTGCAGACGACTACACGTTCATTAACATGCCTTTGATACTGCAGATTTAGTTTTGTACTTCCTTAATAAAGTACTAAGTAAACGCTCAGTGCCTAAAGATACTGTGCAGTAGCACTGGTGCACGGTTATTTAGTGACACTTTACTGCGCATTAGCCTAATACTGTGCTATTAGCATGGGTTTTGCCGTGACATGCTACTGTGCAGTGTTATTAGGCTAATGCGCAGTAAACGTCTCATGTAGACGCACCCACTGAGCAGGAAAGGAGGAAGGAACCTGGAAGGGACTGAGCTTCTTGAAGAAGAGGGAAAGGAGAAAGACAGCGACAGCTGAATAGAGCTGGGGTATTAAGAGTGCCTTGCTGCATAGCACGTGGTGTAACCCGCTCTGATGGGAACACTTCCTGGCTGTGAACTCTAGCAAACTTAACGGCTCCTCAATGAAGGCAAAGAAAGGGGAGCAAATGACTTGGGAGCAAGCTCCTCAGAAGCACTCAGTGTTGGTTTAGCTTATGCCCAAACTGGCCCATCAGGAGGAGAGAGTTCAGCCCACTCCAAGTGCATCTGGAAACCCCTGCCCAGCATCTTCAGCTGTCTTTATATAGAAAGCAAAGGAGAAAGAAAGTCTGGAGTTTGGTGAATGCACATGCAAACCCCTTCCTGACCTGGAGCAAGAATGGGACAAACGGGGACAAGAGCCAAGCAATGCGCGGCAGGTCAGTGGAATCACCGGGGGGGCTGACGCTGGCCAAGAGAGGGAGGGGACCGCACGGGAGCTGCTCCGATAGAGCAGAACGCTGCCTGCTGGGATGCCTAGGATGGCGGGCTCCTCCTAGCCGGCTTGGCAAAGGGAGGACAAGCTTTGTCAAGGGGTTTTCCCAGGCTTTTTGCTTGCCTCCAAGTGCACATCACCTGGGGCCTTCAGGGAGCTCGCAACACAAACCACAAGGGAACCTTGCCCTGTTGAGACACTTGCTGAAGTAAGCTCTGCCCTGGTTTACACCCCATGCAATCTGCCTTGCTCCAGGGCCTGACGCTGGATCCACCCCTGAGCCACGCAAGGGCAGGCCGCCCGCCATGCCGCTACCCTTGGTGCAGCGTCGCCAGCTACAGGGAGCTCCCACTCCTCAGGGCACGCGCCAAACAAAGGGACCGTTATTTGACAAGGACAGTGAGCCTGCAGGTATTTTTGGAAGCAGGCAGGACTTCTGCTGAAACGACGGCTTAGGGGCAGCTGAGAGCAGCGGTTATTTCCCTCCGAGCTGGGAGGCAGGCTCGGTGTGTTCCCATCCCTGTTCAAGACAACCAAAGGGAAACCAAATAGGGAAGGAGAGACAAGGAGCCCGTTCCCAAAGAGTGAACTGCAAACGTCTTGCCGTCTCAGCTGGCGGGTTGGGCACAGCCCCGTCCAGGCTCCACCAGCGTCAGGCAGCTGCAAAGAGACAGCTCCTTGCTCCGAGGAGCCCGGGTGCCACCCTATGTGTTCACGAGGGCATGGGCTAAAAAGAGGGCCTGGCGGGAGCATTACAAATGCTTCAACCCACTCTTTCTGAGGCCAAATATTGGACTCGTCACTTAGATCCTTGCCAATAGCTCGGTGGGGACTACAGCAGCTGTCAAGCAACCTCGTTGCAAGGACACAGGGATGGGGCTGTGCTGGGAAACTACCATATTCACATCTCTCTCTGGTCTATTTGCTGGGTCCGTTCCACATCGATTTAGGACATTCTCATCTCAACAAGTCCAACCTCAGCGGGGTGACAGCAGTGAAGTCTGAGCCCCACTCAGCTGTGGATTGGTGTTGGGGTGGGTGGGAAAGGGAAACAAGGCCCACCCTAAAGGGTCTCTTTCCTTTCCTGAGGCATGAGTCTAAGTCCCATAAAAGCTCCTGGAGATTACAGATGCACTGGGATGCACTGAGGCGAAGAGGAGAACAGAGACTTAGTGGATCTAATTAATCTGCAAACAAGACAAAAAGGCAGGGTTACAGCTCACGCTATAAATTTAGGCAGAGAATCGAGGTCTCAATTAAGGTACGGGACTATCCAGGGACTGACAGCAGAGTACAACTGAGCACTTTAAGCATGGCTGCTTAGCGGGTATTGCCCCTCAGATCGGCTTAACACCCTGGCACGTGTCTGAACTGGGAACTTGCTTTAAAGAGATTAACCAGAATCTGTTTAGCGAGAAAGTCGGCGGGATTTCACTCAATTCCTGTGGGCGAAAAGCCCCACTTAAATATGGCACCGTTCCTGTGGGTTTGCCCATGCACCTGATTTGCTGAATCGAGGCCTCTGGTCTTGCCATTTAGCTTGTAGATTCATCTGCACGATCAGACCCTTTCTAACCATGCACTTGCACAGAGCCTGAAGCAGCAGGTTGGGGTCTCTGGGCTGAAATCCAAATACAAGACTGACAATCATAGGATCGCCTGACAGTAGGGTTGGGAGGGACGTCACGAGGTCGTCTAGTCCAACCCCTGCTGAAGGCAGGATCCTTCCCAACTAAGCCATCCCAGGGTCCGTCCGACCCGCTCTTGAAAACTACACCAACGGGCCTTGGCTGCAGGTGGGAATGGCAGGTAGCCTTCTGCCCACTGCAAATGGACTCTAGCTACACCGCTGGCTTTGCTGTTGGCTTCATCCAGCACCTCCTAATTGCTGGTTGAGCCATAATCGAAACGAGCCTGCCCATCAGACGTTGAGATGCGCCATGTAGGTCAGAGATCCACTTATTTCCCTCCTTCTCAGGCCTTGCCTGTCTCATCTCCTCGGGTGGTAGAGAGGAGGGACTGCTTCCTACTTGATATGCAACGAGGCCCAGATCTTCCTGGGAGCCTCTAAGGGTTACTATAACACACAGTATTACATCATTATTATTATTAAAATGATCAGCACCTAATTATCACCAGCCGTTGGTGGCTTAATGCTTTCATCACAACCTGAAGCATCCTGAACAGTGCTTAAAACCACCCAAAACCAAGTAAAAAGGAACGGATGCATATCATGCCTTTATATATGAAGCTCTGGCAACTCAATATTACTTTAAAGGGCAGGGTTTCATGGATGCCAATGGGAATTGCATGCCTTTGAAACTTGCCTACTAAATGTTTTTAAGAAACGATGCCTTAAAATTGACCACAGAGATATTCTGCACTGTAATAAAGAAAACATTGCTTTTCCCCTCATCTCTCGAGGTCTGTCTGGGTAGCTTGTTATAGCTCCACATGATGAAACAAGCCATTTAAATGTTTGTACTGTGCTCGCCTGGCCTCAGCGTTGCTCAGGTTTGCTTATGCTGACAAAGTGGACATATCAGGAGGCTTATGGCTAGGGAGGTACCAGGGTGAAGCTGACTGCTAAAAGCAACTGATTTCTTCCCTGTTTTTATATTCCCTTTTTTAAACGAATCCTTCTGCCTTTTACCAGCCTCTTGCAGGCTGTTTTGTGCTCAGCTCATGCAGACTGTGTGAGAAGCTGGTTGCGAATAGAGACTGTTTCGGGTCCAGGTATGGTGCTGGCAAGCTTCCCTACATAAAGCCTGTCCCAAGGGGACTGGAGAAACTGGGGGAACTCACAAACCTGCCAAAACTCCCTAAAAGGCAGTTCTCAACGTTGGGTGCTACCAGGGCATTTGAGAAATCCTCGCTGCCTTGTCCCTCCTGCCTTTCCCAAGGGGTTTGGTATGGGCAGGTAATTAGTGCTCACCCACAAGGACTAAGCAGGGCCCGCAGCGCCTAGCACCTTGGCTGATAAGAACAGCCCGCACGACCTGGCTCTGAATAAAGTCCAGGCAGTTTGTTACGAAAGGAAAGGCGGAGAGATGGACTGGATTTCCTAGGCAGTGGGGAAGGAGCTGAACACGCCTGAATCCAAATACAGCTCGAGTGAAAGGAAAAAAAGATAGGAAAGAAACAAGTAAAGTAAATGTCTCCGGCCACACTTTGTATGGTTTTTTTTCCTTGAGGTTTTGGGTTAGCAAAAGAGGTTAGCCGTCGACGATGGCCGACTCCAGGAACACCCCGTAGCCGTGAGGTCTGAGGCCCACACAAAGCCCATCTGTGCACCAAGGGGTTGCATTTGCCCAGCCCCAACAGCTTCACTGCCTAGATATTGTTTGCTGCACCCGAGAAGCAATGAAATGCAACACAGGCTGAACGCTTCATCTGGACAAAGTTAGGAGAAAAAGGGACGGTTACGGACAGCAAGGGCTGGGGGCTTCAGGCTCATTAAAACAACTAGAAGAAGAAAAAGTGGGATGTATTAACTGCAAAGGAGGAAACCCTCAGCAAAAAAATGGTCAGCACCATCGCATCCGACTTGAAACAAAGGAGAACAGCCAAAGGGGGTTAACTGTAGGTTACATTTCAGAGAGCTTCCTCGCCCCCAACTCTGCAAACTCTCGGGCCTGGAATTTGTTTCTTCTCCAGCAGCTGGCACCGATTTATTCTCTTCTGAGCAAAGGACGGATTAAAGAGCAGGGAGGCATTTGTTCTGAACAGCACCAGCAAGCCAGGCCACGAACAAGGAATTCGGTCTGGTAAACAAATGCACAGAAGCAAAGCGGGGAGAATTCGAGGCTTGCAACCCCCCAGTGCTGGGCTGCTGGGAGTGACCGCTGACCAGCCCACACCTCCGTGTCACAGAAAATGCATGCCAGCCAGGCTAATACCAACCAGTTGCTGCCCTCCTGCAGTCGGTGCAGTTAAGGGGCATTCCTTGACCTGCAGATGAGTTGGCATGTCAAATCTCTGCTGCTCCGTCCCCAGCCCACCTTCTCCTCGGCACTGATTCATGTGTTGTCAGCAAGGCTGCCGCACCACTGCCTCTCTCCAGTCGGCTGTCGCAGCACCAGGCTGCTTCCTCCAGTGATCAGGGGCGAGCAATTATTTCGGGTGGAGGACCGCTTATCAAGTTTTGGCAAGCTGTTGAGGGCCACATTTCCCTTGCTGGTGCAGGGAAGCAGGAACAGCCCCACGGTCCCAGGCCAGAAGCCTCTGCTAGGGAGGGGCTTCCGGTCGTGGAGACGGGGCTTGACAGACTTTGCTGCTGGGTCCTGCCGCCAGCTTCCCCTGGGTGCTACAACCCCTGGCTCCTGTCATTTTTGACAGGCAGCCAGGAGCAAATAAATATTCATTTTCTAAATTTTTTAGGAGCCCCCAGACCATATTTTGCCCGCCCCTGCTCCAGTCCCTTCACCTGATGGCTGGAAGGCAGCAGCAAGAGCTCCGAAATCAAGGGGCATCCCTGGACCAGGCCCTGTGCTGGGAGTCCCTTGATTGTCACACATGCCACGTTCTCTCTCATTGCCCATGTTTTTGTACCGCCTGAGAAGAAGCAGCTTTGTCTTCTCCTCTCCTTCCCTGTCCCCTGAGGCAAGCACTGCCTTTGTCCGACCACGCGCTCTTCTGCCTGCATCTTGATGTATTCGCATTCACACTCCAGGCACCTCTCCCCACCCACGAAAGAGCAAGGCAGCTGAGATGCTCATGCTAAAGGCCCCATGGCTTGATTTCACAGACATTAGGGGCAGGAAGGGACCTTGTGAGATTGAGTCCAGCCCCCTCACTATAGGCTTGAAGTGGAAGGGAGAGCTGGCAGGGCATTTCCTGCAACCTATTATCCCAGCACCGGAGCACATCGATCTCCAGAGCATGCCACAGAGCTGGCACATTTCAGGCACTAAAGAGCCTAAGTTAAGAAGGGGTTAATTCAGCAGCAGCTGTGATTTGGGCTTGCTGGGTGAATGGGGGAGCAGGGGAATTATCTGCTAAGTGCCTGTGGGGATTGCACACCCAGAGTAATAGGCAGGCAGCCACCTTCACTCCCGAGATTCAAAAGAAAGGGAGAAAACTGAGCAGCATAGGAAGGGGAAAAGCTCATTTCCATTCAGCCTTCATAGAAACCCAGGGCTGGAGCCTCAGCAGACATCCGTCACAGCCACGCTGCCGTGCAGGCGCTCCCCTCACATGCATCCCTCCCATCACACCCAGGCAGCTCTAACTCTCTGCTTCCTTCCACTTCTGGCTGTTTCCTCTGGCATCGCTGCTGGCGAGCCCTGCCCAGAAGCGTTCACTTCTGCTGCCATGTCCTACTGTCGAGCGGCAGGTCTTAAAGCTACGGGTTTGCTCAGCCATCGAACCCCGACAACCTGAGCCCGCTCTGCTGCCTGCTTCAGGCAGCCCTTTGGGCAAAACACCAGCATCCCTTTGCAGGTTCAACACCGGGACATTGTACTCGGCGGCAACAACTTACCGGTTGCATTGGAAAGGGACAGGGATTCCATGGAGCCCCGCGGCGTTTGCTCGGTGGGCGTGAGGCCCTCTGGGAATTTAAGTGCATTGATGGGGTGCCGGGTGCGGCACTGCTGAGCCTGCATCCCGCCCTCCTCCTCCTCGTCATACTTTGGGACTTTGAGGCTGCCTCTGGTCTCATTAAAGCTCTGGTTGGACATGTCGCTGTAGCTCTCCTGGGATCGCAGCCTTCCTGAGTAGTAATCTTCACGGCACTCCTGGATGAAGCTCCCACTGTGCCCTTTCATAGCCAGCGACGAATTTCTCTTTGGGTTGCTGAAATGCTTCCCCCACAAATCGGGCTGGCTGCCTGGGACCTGGCCTGGGTTGTAGGAAGTCCTGATATTACACTGGCTGAGAAGCTGCAAGGGGCTCTGGGACTGGCTCTGCTCCATTTTATTCCCATAGTGGTAGAGCTCGTCTCTGCTCCTCCAGATGTGCTCCCGGTTGAGGCTGGGCGTCTGGCTCGACAGGCTCAGCAGATCCATCTGCAGCGAGAGGGGGTCCACGTCGGCGGAGAGCCGGTTGGAGGTCACCTGCAGCTGGCCGCACTGGGTCAGCACGTTCTCCTCTGCCTTCCCTTTGTTCTTGCCGATCTTGGCGCTGCGCCGGGACTCCTTGGCTCGGGCATTTTGGAAGGCCGAGTCGGACGAATCTGAGCCGTTGGGATCCTCACCCACGCTGCATGCCCTCGAGCAAAATATCTGCCCCTGCTTTGGGAGGAACGGCCGGCCCAGCAGGGATTTTTTGCACTGAGCGCAGCAGAAGCAGGTCTCCGTTGCGTGCCAGTGTTGGCCGTCGTAAGTCATCTGCCCCTGGTCGATGCCTTTGTGGGGGAAGGAAACAGGGACAGCGTCAGCATTTTATCAAGGAGAGAACGCCCCCAGCCCTCCCAATGCAAGCAGTCTCACTGACAGCTAAGGCTTGCAGAAAACACCCCACAGGCCCTGGTGCTGGTGCCCTCAGGGAAGCTCAGAAGCAGTCCTAGAAGACCAAAGTCTACCTGGCCCCGATCCTGCCCCAGCTGGGGCTACTGAGGCCTATGAATTGATGCGTACATATATCCCTTTGCAGGCTCCGGATGAGACAAAGTGCAGGCTCAAGCCCTATGTGACTCCAGTTGCAAACAGTTCATTTTGCATTTAAAAAGGTAGGAGCACAGGGTACTGCTAACCAGCAACCAGAAAGAGGCATTTGTTCTGCTTTCTCCATTATGGGGCAGAACATGGCCATGTCCCTGCTCTTGGCAGCTTTAATCATTGCAGAGTTTAAGCCCAGACCTTTGTTTTAAGGGCTGCAGCCTCTCCAAGAAGGAGGTTGCCCCAGGTATTGCTGCATCCTCCTGAGTACCATCAGGAGCATCAGGAGGGAGGCTGAGCTTCGCCTCCCCTCACCCTGTCCCTGGCTAGATGAAGGAATCAGAGTCATGGTGGGGTAGCAATGGGAGTCTGCTCAGAGCAGCAGATGCGAGACTTGGCAGGTCCGGTCTAGAGCAGCTGTATGTGAAATAATATTAGTAATCACTGTGCATACCCAAGCATTATCCCTTACAGGTTACTACTTCATTGCACTGGAAACAGGGAGCTCTAAGTCATCAGCCTTCCCTGAAATCCTCCCAATTAACTAGGGCTCCAAAACTGCAGATGATAGCACCGTGCCTCCCCAAACGAGTGTAAGAAAACCCACAGAGGCCCAAAGGAGGGCATCCGTTTGGAAAGTGGCACGGGGGCAGTCTCCAATGCTACCTGCTAGCCATGAAACCACAAAAATGAAACACAAATTGCTGCCATTGCTAGTCGAGCTTTTTGGGAATTATCCAGGGAAGACTCAGAAGGGGCTTTTTTTTTTTTAAACCTGTCCTTTCTCTCCTCCATAATAAGCAATGGGAGGTCACCTCTGCTTTCTGAGCCACAGGATGGAGCGAAGCACAAAGAATTACTGCAACGCCACGTTGCAGGAAGGCCGAAGAAGACAGCGTGGGTTAGCTCCTTTCTGTGCAAGCTAGAAGAATTTTCCAGTGGGCGAATGCCGGTGCCGAAGCCTCGTTTCTAACACGTTTATTTGTCTGTTTACTCGGCAGTTCTCAGCAAAAGGCACAGTTACCTTAGTAACTGCGGCAGGACGCGCGGCACACTCCGGGTGTAAGAACAAGCGCGCACATGTGCGCAACACGTTCGTCCATACTCGCGGGGCATGTTAGCAGAAGCAATTAATGTGGCTATAAATACACGTAACAAAGCTGCGAGCAACCCGTCCGATTCCCAGCTCAAACTGGTTTACATGCAATGTTTTTTGCATTGCAACACGCAAATGGTTTTTACATGAAGAGAGCCAAGTGCGGCATTTGAAGACCAAAGGAGGCGGTGTTCGTTCCGCCCATCTGGAATGCACCGACTAGCTCTCGATCCAGCCGCCTAGCACTCGCTTCTGAAGTTACGTCTGGGATGGGCAGGTAACTCTTCTTTTCCAGGGGTCCCATTATGAGACCAACTCTGCCAAAATCTTAAGCACATGCCTCACCTTAGCTTCCACACCTCGCCTCGCTTCTATGATGATTATTGTTTTGTGACAGTGCCCGCAAGCCTCAGTGCTACTCTGACAGGTATCATGCAAACTCTCAGTATTATGGTTTCTAAGTCATAAAGGGATGACAAGAGGGAAGATCACGAGACAACACTGAGTTCTGACTGCAGCGGCAAGTGCAAGACTGCTTTCTCCCCTGTGGAGGGGGCATCAATGCAAAGATGAGTGATAAAGAGGGATGGATGGAGGACAGAGTTAAACTCAGCCCCAAGTGCTTCGCTGAAACATCAATTCCTCCCTGCTGACTGTTTGGAAATTGCATAGGAGCCAAAGGGTTTTCTTTTCTTGTCCTTCCTAGGGGCAGCGTGTGTTATTGGAGAGCGGCACAAATGCGCACTCCCTTATCTGGACAGATAAAAAGCTGCTTGTCCATCCACCCACATAAACAGATTTCTTTTAAATGCACAACAAAGCAGCCAGAGAGATTGCAGAATACAGCAACCCTGCATCTAAGCTCATTTTACCACTGGGAGAGGTGCCAGCTTATGTTAAGAAGGTAATACAGCAAGGTTTGGGAAGGGAATTTAGCCAGCCCCTCATGTAAAACCCATTTCTAAAGCAGTAACATTCTCCGTGTCAGAAAGGTGGATTAAGCTCACAGCTTCTTTTTTGGTTGTTGCTTTTCTCCCCTGTGCTTGAGACTATCACGTCTATTTGTGGATTAAAAAGAATGAAACTGAAACAATAATGACTTCTAATGATCAGCCATCTTCCCTGGCAGCGGCTCCTTAACTCCCACAACCCCTGAGAAAGTCCCAATGGTAAGAATCAGGTGCCAAGAGTGCAAGACTCTCTGCAAGACAGCAGTGACATGCACAGAGAAAGCCCTCGCTCTGGCAAGCTTTAATAGCTCCTGAGCTGGCTTTCCACTATTCTTTCCTCCTTCAAAAGGGGATTAAAAAAATCCTCCCTGGAAAAGGCAGCAATTTCAACAGCTAACCTCCCTTTCTGCCTTCTCGAGGAACGGGAAGGTTTTGCAAGCCTGGTGCCTGCAGTTACTCCCTTTCTACACTGGATCTAGGGGTGGGTACGTGGCTGGGAGCAGCTCTCTGGTGCGGTCTTGTCTGAAGTCTCATAAAGACATCCGCGCTGCCAAGCTGTTGTCAGAGGTGTTACTGAGGCAGCTTGCACTGCCAAGAAGCCAGTGTCAAGTGAAGTCCTTTCGAGCGGTAGCCTCAAGAAAGCTTCACTTAAACCACTACGAAAAGGCAGCACGCTCATCCCTCTCCCCCGTAGCTTGGCGGTCCCTTGGCTCTTACCTATGTGCTGGGCACAGGTGTCGCAGTACTCGGCGTACAAGGACTCGAAGCAGTTGCAGCAGTACGGGCGGCCTTCCTTCATGATGTACCTCTGGCCTCCCAGCACGGTTTCACATTCAAAACAGCAAAAGTGCTTCATGTGCCAATGTCTGCCCTCCGCCTCGGTGCACTCGTCTGCAAAGATGATCTGGGAAGAACCAGAAGAAGGAAAATGAGCCACCCAAAAACGGCAGGCAGAAACATGAAGCCATTTGTCCCCCATCCCCAATTCATTGGTTTTGACCATGTAGGATGTGCCTTCCAGCACCTGGGACCACAAGCATCATCTTTGTATAGAGCCATGCCCAGGAGCCCTGAGCTTTGATGAGCATCCTCAGGTGCAGCTGTAACAGATAACAAAGGTGACGACAGCAGAGACCCTCGCTACAAGGACATGCGATGTGGGGAGGAAGGCAATCCAAGCTCCAGACCCGCACAGTGCAATACAACACATGTGCCTGGCACTTCCTAGGGTCTGCTTTCTACTGAGGTGCGGTAAATACACTGCAGGAACAGAGTGCTATCCGCTGTAGATGGTTATAAACACAAGCAGAAAGGGCTATGGATGCTTTCAGGCCCCAGTTATAAACAGGCTATTGATCTGTTGGACTCTACAGCAACGTGGCATTTATTAAGGCATCTATCAATCATGTATGAACTGCTTCAGAAGGGAGCCTTAATATAAAAGGTGCGACTGAAAGCAAGACCAAGGACAGTCCCTCAGGACGGCTAACATAAAGCAATCCTGGGTGTTCAGATAGCACTTGCATCCACAAATGCCTCCAGGCCAAATCCCATTGCAATCACTAAGCATCTAAGCGGGATCCTATTCCACCCTACTCGAAGCCCTGAAAACCCATGAGTGCAGAAGGCTGTGCGAGTTCTCCTCCTCCTCCTCGCTGTTTTGCATGACTCCACGCGAGCACTAAAGACTTGATGACATTTGAGAAGCTCATGGTTTTTCAAAGATGCATATGGCAGAACACCCATTTGACTGGTGGAGAAACTGAGGCACGGACCAATTTGAGGAGTCACTAAAAAATTAGCCAGCTGAGATGGGTGGCACTTGCAGGCATCTTGATCCCTAGTGATTGTCCCTCTCCCTGGGGCTTCGTGCCCCCACATCAGAGGGCAAGGGGTGGCTCAGTGCCTTCTGCAGGGCAGATTGGCGAGGAAGCCTTGCCCTGTAGTGCTGCATTACAGTTTTGGTGAGCACTTTTGGTCACTTTGGAGGCAGAAGCCAGCTTTCAGGAAGGATCTGAGTATGGTGCTTGTACTCAGACCTGTAGCAAGGCTTTGTAAGCCTAAAAGCCCGTGAAAAAAATAAGCTTGTTTAAATCACTGGGCAAGAAGGCCATTTTAATAGTTAAGCATTTGTTTTTTGCTGGTAACATTACAAATCTAATTGGATACATACATCCACGTCCTTTATATTCCATGCACATAGATAGAGAGATATTTTCTGTACATCTGCCTAGAAAGGACTTAGCATTTTACAGTACATATGGTTTTCCACACGATGCTTTTCATAACTTTAAAAGCCAGAACAATTTCCTTCACCAGCCTTTTAAACTGAGATTGACACTCGAGAAACAGCGTCGTAGGTTTTTGGATTAGATTACATTTGTTCAGCTTCCCATATCCCTTTAATCTCCTTTATTAAAGCCGATTTCAATCCACGGCATGGTCAAGCATTACATGGGAGTAAGAAGTCGAACGCGCGGCTGCTTCTGGTTCGTCTGTGCAAAGCAAAAACACTGATCTGCCCAGCTGGACCGAAGGGACGCGGTTTATTGTGCCCTTCCAGGAGCTGTTATCAAAAAGGAAACCTGGACCTCACTCACAATGATTCTGGGTTGATTTGAATTTTGCAAGCCCAGCGTGAATCTCCCTGGGGACAAACTGGAAATAAAGGGAAAGTTTTATACGGGCCAGAAGAAACCACAACCATCCAGCATCCGATGGCTTTGAGTACTTGCCATGTCGCTTAGAGCCATTCAGCTGTACCAGCCACACACATGTGAAAACACAGACGTGCAAGCCAGGCTGCGTGATGGCACGGCACTTGCACTGGATTGGGACCTGCAGAGAGTTTGTACACCGGAGGTCATGCCTATTGCCTTCCTTCATCCACATATGGTGCCAAAGCAGTGCTCACAAGCTCAACATCTCACAGGACACGTGTGCTTTTCATATTAATTGCACCAGCCCAAGCCGGATATCCCAAATGGACAACCTCCCAATGAGCCATCTCCTTCACGAGGGATTTAATTTCAGATTTAATTTTCCCCATAACCCACGTGCTTTGCAAATGCCGGGCCACTTCCCAGTTTGCATTCGATCTCCTGGGTGCAGCAGCATAAAAGAAACCCTCAACGCTTTAACATCTCTCCCAGTATCATGGCACGTGGGCTGGGGGCAGTCTCTGCTCAGACCCCCTGACGGGGGCTTAGCTTGGATGGCCACAAAATGCTCCCGGTGCAGCTTGTACATCCACTGGGGAGTATCTCACACCAAAATGGATGGGTTGGGGCGTGACGTCCCGTGCCATGTCAGGGCTGACTGTTTGGCTAATAGATTAGATCATGGATTTGTGTGGGGAGGTTTGGATAGGGATGATCCTGCCTCAGGCAGGGGCTTGGACTCAATGACCCACAGAGGTCCCTTCCAGCCCTACTTTTTTGCAACTCTATACCATGCTCCCCCCATACCTCAAGCAGCACGGTGCAAGCCCAAGCGCCCACTCCTCTTTGCCCTTACCTCATCGCAGGCCGCACACCGCGGCTTCAGGCACTCAGCGTGGTGCCGGCCGCAGTAGATCTTCCCGTCCTGGTAGAAGTAGATCAGGTCAACCAGCAACTCATTGCAAACGCTGCAGATGAAGCAAGGAGGGTGCCAGCACACGCCGTGCCCTGCTCGAGATGCAAACACCGCGATGTCTCCGCCGTTGATCTGGCCGCCGCACTGTTAAAACGAGAAGGGGGTTTAGCTGCAGGGCAGGGAGGCAGCTTTCAGGGTGAGAAAGAAGGTGCTTGCTTGTTCTCGCTCAGCTGCAGCCAGCTCTGTCGTGGAAAACCTCCATTTGGGGTCACCCAAGTCTCCCCGGCCCTGGGTCGTGCTTTGTGTTGCAGGCGGCATGAAGATGCCATACCTACTTGTGCTGTCTTCACTACTGGCTGTGCTGAAAGGCTGAAACAGCTAGGGTTATTTAGTCTGAACACAGGAAGACTACGGGGGGATTTGATAACAGTCTTCAAATCCTGCAGGGTGATTAAGGAGCTGGACTTGTCTCCGTGGCCCTAAGGGACAGGACTAGGAGTAATGACCTCAAGCTGCAGCAGGGGAGATTTAGGTTGGAGGTGAGGAGGGACTTCCTAGCTCCAAGGGTGGTCAAGCACTGGAACAAGCTGCCTCGGGTAGTTGTGGCACCTCCATCCTTGGATGCTTTTAAGAGCAGGTTAGACGCTCAGCTGGGATGGTTTAGCCTGTGCAAACAGGGGGATGGAGCAGATGACCTTGAGAGCATCCTTCCAGCCCTACTTTCCGATGATCCTGTGACCACTGGACTGCAGGCGAGCAGGGTGACCTGAGGACGTGCTTCTTCCCTAGGCCTGTTATGGGTGGAAATAGCTATTTCTGAAGGGCTTTTAGCTACCTGAAGGACTCTGTTGGGGAGATGAATGCAGCAGCAGTAGGCTTGGCCGGCCTGTCACTAATCCCCGACCGAGAAACCGAGTGCTTTCAAGTATCTTAAAGCAAAATGACTGCTTTTTTCTCGGCTTCGAAGACTGAAGCTTGTCAGGTCTCGGTGTCCATCCATCCATCCTCCTCTCCAACTGCTGATGCACTGGACATGGGCTCCTTACCCAAGCACCGTGCCTCGTGTCTGGATCAGGGGCCGGTGGCTGGGAGCACAGGCTGGAGATTCACGGTGATTCAATCCAGCTGAGGGAGAGGCAGGCGGGGTTGGGATTCGTGCCTGTACCGCCTAAACCAGGGTATAATAGCCCAGCCTGTAGCCATCTGGAATGCACCATATATTCAGCCTTCTGGAAGGTGACCCCCAATGTGATGTAACAATGCACTTACCTATCTCTACACCCCTGACCATGGGGTGCTGTTCCCAACAACACGCCCGGAGCGACCGCTTACCTGCTCGCAAATGGCTCCCGTCATGGTGACGGGGAAGGGCCGAACGTTGCCTCTGCCTAAATTTTCCCTCTTCCGCTGATTGCTGAAGAGCTTGAGCTCCCTCTTCTCCTCCTCATCCAGCGAGTTGCAATATCGGACCTACAAGACAAGCGGCGATAGGTGGCACCATCTGGCAGCAAGCCCGCTCCCCTGTGCTCGTGCGGATGATTGCTGCTGTTATTTAAAAGGGTAGGTTGGCTTGCGGCAAGGCGGGTATTCGAGGCTTGGCCAGGGGCTGGCTCATTGCTTCTGCAAACCTTGCCATTGCTCCCTGCTATCTTTTTTCAGCTGCTGCTAGAACAGCAGCTCCGAAACCAACTGCAAACCTCGTTTCCCTTAGCTTTACCCCAGGGCTGCGGTGACTCGCTATGGGACCGCACACCCAGTGTCAGCCCAGGGTTCATCAGAAATTGCAAAATAAAGGAAGGAAAGGATGTAAACAGCCTAAGTGAGAATTTCCCCACAGTTTACAGAACTGGGGGTTTCCAGGGCTCAGCTGTTTCTTGTCCCTGATGATTACAGATATGAGCTGAAGCCAATTCAGCCCTAATGGAACCATGTTAGTAAGACAGTGCGGGGGGAAAACACCAAATGGCCATGCTGCGGGGTAGGCAGAGACCGCGTCCAACTCCACAGCCCTGACTTAGGAGAACAGAGTCCTTGAATGCAACAGAAAACAGCGTGAGATATCCTCGCAGCTGGACTTTTGCAAAGGGGCGAGCTGAGCATCCGCGGGAGTTGGATGCCTCCCTCCCAGCTCGTGGGCAAGGAAACGTGCCCCTCAGCTGTCCGGTGCTGGAGGTTCATGCTGGCTTCACACATCAAGCCTGCAGGATCGGGCCCTACAGGTATGGACACTCTCCTTGCAGGTGTTCGCAGCTCCCCTGGCTACTGACAATGCCTCACTGTATTTCTATGGCAGCCAGCCATATGCAGGCAAGCACATTAAAATATGACCTAGATAAAACAAGTTACCTGCATGTATAAAATGGATTCCTGAAGGAGCAACGTGAAAATCTTTGTTTAGGCAATGAAACTTTCTGGGAGACAGGAACTCAATGATCCCACAAGAGAGTAAGTGTCCGAATGGGCCACGGCTGCAAGCGTGGGGTCAAGGCTCAGCATTGGGCCGGATCAGAGATCTGGACTCCGCTCCACCAAGGTCCTCAGCCCCCACGTAAATCTGCTCCCCCTTGAAAAATGTGGGTGACCCCGGAGGGGTAGGGACAGCCTCATGGGGTCCATTTAAAACTCGTCTTGTGTTGATTGAATCAGGACCTCCGGCCAGTTTTAATACTGGTTTTGCTCTCAAGTGCTGGGAGTCTGCTTTGTTTCCCACAGAGCTGATCAGAAGGTAAATGTAACACATAAATAAATACAGCCAAAACTTCACTTTAAAAGCAAATAAATCCATAGATGCCAAGCAAACAGCATCGGCGGTTGGCCAAAATGTCTCTGAAAAGCTGCCAAGAAGGGAACGCTCTTTCTGCAGGAGGCTGAAACCCTGGCAAACGGAGCAGGGCAAAGGACTGCTCTCTTCAGTTCTCCAGGAGTTTTGCAAACTGGAGTTCACGGCAGGAGGCTATCGGGAAAGACACAGGACCACTCACTGCCTTCGCATAGCACAGGGCTGCAGTGCGGTGATGGGGGCAACCCGAGGCAGGTGGCTCTTTTTAAGGGAGGTGACTACTAGGTGCAGCGAAGTGCCCGGCAGCAGTCAGTGGCACGGCCACTGTGACGCCAACGTGCGGCAGGGCGACCCTTCAGCCACTCACCTCATTGTCATGCGGCGGCAGCTGATGCAAGAGCTGCTTGATGCGCAGCTTCTCTCCGGGACTGTTCACGTAGGGCACCTTGTCTTCGGGAAGGCAGCTGTAGTACTGGTGAACCTAGGTGGCAAAAGAGGGCACTCCTTGGGTGACTGGCATGCTCACGGCTCCCGACTGCCCCGAGGGCCGGCGAGCGAGACAGCGAGCCGAAGTCAGGGTGCAAACACAAAAACCAAACAAGCCTGTCCAGTCAAACCAGCCGATGAGGTTTCAACGTGGAAGCAAAATGACTCCCATCAGAGAGAGCATGGTGGGTTGGAGAAAGCAGGACGTCCCGAGGTGGCTTCTTACCATTTTCTCTGTCAGTCTCCATAGTGTTAGCATGTTCCCCTTGGCCTGCAGCGAGCACGGCCGCTCCCTGGCTCCCCGTAGTTTCCCGGGCACCTCTATACCTCCACCCTGCACTCCCGCCCTGCGGGCCTTGCTGCAACAATTGTGAGAGCAACCTCTTTCGGGAGGCTGGGCTCGCCTCCCCGGCTCGGAGCGTGTAATTAAAAACAATTACCAAGAGTGCAGCAACGTGCCCTTGTGTGGGGAGATGCCCTCCCACCACTCGCCCTGAGACTCAGGCTCTGCCGCGGGCATCTGAGGCTCGGGGAGAAGGGTCTCTGTCGGGTCAAGGGGGGCTGCATAAGAACTGCCATCGACTGGGGATGGGGAATAGGGCCATTTTGCCCGGACTCACGCCGCGGCAGAGAGCAGAGGCTGAACGGGGGAGTGAACTGGCTCTTTTCCCCTATTCCTTTCTCGCTTGCAGCCTCTCGCATTTAAGGTCCAGGCGGTTCTGATTCAGAGCCTGCACCCCTCACTCCTGTGCTCAATAGCGACTGATGCCCTTTTCCTCCAGGAATGGAGCATTTCCACCTTTCTGCAGACTGCCAAACACCCAGTGGGCTCTGCTGCACGCTGGGAGGGGAGCAGCAGGGTTGGATCCCCTCACGGAGCAGGGGCTTTTCTTTGAGATCCCCCCCGTGAGACTTCCCTGTGCCTTTGCCGCCTTGGGATCCCCCTCCCGCCGTGCACCCTGTGCCTCGCAAGCCGCGAGAGCCTGCTGATGCAGCAGGGCTTCACTCAGGTAGGAAACACGCCACCAGTCAGCTTTGCCTGGGATTTAAATGTTTGGCTTTGGGCTCCAAAGCATTAACTGGCCTGACCAGTCCCAGAGGTCCTGTCGCCTCCAGCGTGCCCCTGGAGCCTGAGCTCATGGGGCCTGTTGCAAAAGACGTGCCTCTCTATCCCACCCAACCCCTCAGGGCTTGCACCTGGGCTGCTCTCTCTCCCCCTGGGGCCTCTTCTCCAAGGGAGGAGAGAGGCACTCAAGGTGTTGAGCCTACATTGAATTCAAAGCCACATGCCAAGGCAGAGGCTCCCTAACAAAATCACTGGGGTGCTTCTGAACTCCTCCCATGCAGCTCTTCTCCGAACCAGATCTGATCTTCATCCGTCCTCCACAGCAAAACTTTGCACACTTGCACGTGTGTCGTTGCTGACAAAAGGACTGGCTTGCTGCACGGATGGCTGGATCAGACCCCCTGAGCCCAGGAGAGCTCATCGGGGTTTAGGCCGTGGTCTAAACATCTGGCTCTGAATGAGCTTGCTAACGCCAAGCCCAGACACCAGACCCTTCAGCTACAGAGGCTAGGAAAGAAGCAGAAAGCTCCAAATACTCCCTCGCCTAAAAGTCACAAGGCAAACATTGAACAAAGGTACAGGACTTACTGTGCACTTATCCAGCATCCTTCAGCCAGCGCCATCAAAGCACTCGCACAACTCATTAAGCCTCACGAGCCTCTCTGGGCGGTGGCAAATAGTCCCAGAGCAAGAAGCCGCAAGGGAAGCGCAGAGATGTTAAGTGACATGTCCTTGGTCATGCAGCTGCTCAGTAGCGGAGCCAGGCAGAGTTTCCAGGTTTCCATCTGGCCGCAAGGCTACTCCATCCCCAGGCTGCATACCACAAGCATCGGCCGACGTCTCTCTGCTAATCTTCCCAAACACCGCCCGCCCCGCGCTCTTAGCAGCTTGGCAAATGAAATCCCTTTCCCCATAGTGTCCTGGGACCTGGAGGAGCCCAGAAATAATTCCTCCTTGAACAGCTGCCAAATGACATCACGTCACCTGGGGCCCTGTAGTCACGAGCTGCAAGAGGTGTAGAGGGAGGCGTGTGCTGTGGCCCACCGCCAGCACATGCTCCTAGGTGCCGGGCTGAGCTCTGTGCCAGTGGCCCCGACTGCTTCCTCTGCAAACTTTTCATCCCCTCTGCGGGGCCCACGAGTGCAAAATATTTCTGCAGGGATGGGCACGTTCATTCGGGAAAACAACGCAGCCAGACCCAAGCCCCGTCGCCTCGCGTGAACCCAAAAGCAACTACACTAATATGAGGACTTTGGCACGGAGTTGAAATGCTCTTCCAAGGATTGGAACAACCTTGAATATTAAATACCGGCCCTCATGAGTTCCCAGCTGTGCGAGCGACCCTGCATTCACGTGTTGTGCGGAGGATTTTGCTGATCGCACATATGCGCAGGTTTAAGTCGCGCTGTTTGAGGGGTTGCTGAGCTCTCCTGGCCTGGACAGGTCCTGGCAGAGCGCATGGAGATTCAGCCAGAGCGCAGACAAATAAATAAAAAGGGGGGTTGTTTTGCCTCCCTTGAAACCAATGCAAGTTGTGAGAAGAGAATCTAGCATTTGCGAACAGACAGTTCCCAGGGAGGTTGGGAAGAAAAGCTGGACACTAAATGGGTTCTCAGCTTGCCGAAAATGTGCCGTGCCGCAAACTGTGGATACCAAGGAGTGTGACAAGCCCTTGGTGTTAACCTGCTGCAGAAGTTTGCATTGCTGTCCTGGCAGGCTCCCGCCTGGCTAGTCGCTCTTCCTCCGCAGGCTTCTCCGCATAGTGGTGAGTGGCTACCAAGGGAGGGATCATTTTGTGGATAGAGCAAGGGTTTAAAGACAGCAGTCATGACTTCTGCTCCTGCTCTATAGCTGTTCCTGGGTGAACTGCTAGAGAGGCCAGGAAAGTTGAGAGCTGGGACAAGGTCCAGGCTTTTGGGACCCTTGATTGAAGCCAGGACTGCAGGGTGTACAGGCAGTGCTCCCAGTGGGTTCGTTCACCTCGCCGTGTGACGGCGCCTGTGGGACCACGCGGACAGGGCTGCACTGCTTCCAGCCTGGGAGCCAGGGCTCAGAGTCATGAAGCCTGTTTGAGGGCACCGCTACCAGATGTGGCAACACCTCTGGGAGGGTCCCGAGAGCTGGAGGGAGGAGGGGGAATGAGCCTTCAAAAAAAAACCAGGAGCTAAGACCCAGGTCCCCCAAAGTACTTAGCCAACTCCTACCAGAGGGTACCTTTGAGATACTGGAGGGTAAATGGGTGCAAATGTATCTGCCTGCCTACCGAGGCACTATAAGGTTGAATCATTATTTGCAAAACAGAGATGGAAGATGCTATGTAAGGACCTCAACCAAAGCCCACTGAAAATCAATCAGACTCTCTCCATCGGCCTCGAAGGGCTGTGGATCAGGACATGAACACATCGTGCAAGATCTGATAGCACCGCGACATTTGGTTTTAGCATCCTTTTAACAAGGACACTGCGTTATTTCTTAGGGTAAATCAGTCTTCGTCGCCCCATTATTAAATGTTTGCCACGTACAAGACTACCGTTCCGACTCCTGCTCTCTCTCCTCATCGGCCTCTCCTTTTCCATCCTACCAGACCTTGTTAACATTCACAAGGCACTTGAGGCGTTAGGCGAGACGTCACTCTGGATTAATGTATTTCCCCCTCTCCTCTCTGACCTGTGTTCGCATTTGAATTTGGATCAGCTCCAAAGCAATTTCAGAGATCTCAGGCCAAGTCCTAATGAAATGTAACCTATGCTGCAAACCCCTGGACACCCCAAGCTGCAGTTTAAGAGGGGCCAGACACAGAATAGATGG
Organism: Alligator mississippiensis; assembly: GCF_030867095.1. Classification (NCBI taxonomy): domain Eukaryota; kingdom Metazoa; phylum Chordata; order Crocodylia; family Alligatoridae; genus Alligator; species Alligator mississippiensis. The sequence goes on from NC_081835.1 coordinate 3,583,849, forward strand.
GTGTTGAAGCCTAAAGAAACATTGGCAGAGCAAGTGCAATAATAGTGCGGTCTTGCTTCTAAGGAGTGCATGTGCATTCTCTCTTGCACACATGCACACGCACAGAAACAAACCAAGGCAAAAGAGATATTGATCCCTACACTGATCTTTCTTTTCCCAAGGTATTTGATTCCCATCTTTAAAGAGGCAAGTAGTTCAAACCATGTGCCCTTTAAAGTCATTACAAGCAAAACATTAAGAAAATAGCTAATAAGTGTTTTGGAAATAAGCAGCTTCAAGGAAAGAAGAGGGAAAGGGGGGAAAAAAAACCCTTATAAAATGAAACTAGGAAAATATTCTCTCAAGTCGAGCCAATTCTGTTGCAAGTAATGCAGGAAAATAATTACATTAATTCATCAGCACTTGTCTGTTTTTCAGCCTTATTAGTTCTGGGGTGAGGGGGTGATCTGTTTCGTGCCTCCATTTGAAGGTTAGTCTTCCACCTCTGAAGAAGCCGTGGCTTCGGGCTCTGTCAGTGAATCTCTGCATGCCTAGCGACTCAGTTTCCAGAACCTCTTCCGAAAGGAAAACCTGACAGTCCCCATGAATGCTCAAGGCTTTGGTTGGGCAAAGAGGCTTCACATCCAAGGAACGGGGGGGAACATAAGCAGATTCTTTAGCCTTGAGTTGCACTGAAGTGGTGCCTGGCTACTCTCCCCCATCCTGACATGCTAGATGGTATCTGGGTTGTTGGTTGTAGCCATGTTGGTCTACACAGGCAGGCCAGGCTCTTTGGGTAGATGGGGTATCTTTGATTAGACCAACTAAGAAGTTGGAAAAAAGTTCTTTGCAAGCTTTTGGGTGCACTCACCCTTCTTCACCCACAGGTAGTCTCTGCTATTCTGGACATTCATAAGCCATTATGCAGAAGAGAAAGTATAAACTGTGTTAGCTGTTCAAAAAACAAGCAATTGCTCCAATTTCTACATCGAGTCAGCCGGGAGATGCTCTTATTCATTTATTTAGCATTCAAGCATTCCTCGGCCTGATTTTTCAAACAGCAAAACTCCAGTCCCTTTCACGATTCAGACTCTGGCTCTCCAGGTTTTGTTAGGGTCATTAAAGACAGCTTAGCAAGGTCCATAACGTTTTTATATTTAAAAGCTTTGCTGCATTCATGCTAAAACATAATGTGACAATGCTGACCTCTTTTGTGTTGCGCCCCGGGGCCTTCCTCACTGTCGTGCTTGTTAACAAAGCCAGAGCTCCCTAGTTAAATAAGTGCTCTTTCAGCTAGGAGAAAGTAATGGGATATTTTGGTTGCCGGGAGAGGACCGCAGAGGAAGACTTGATCACATACATGTGGCCACCATCTCACCTTCAACCTCTGCTGACGGCCCCGTCCCGTCCCCAACGTAGAGGCTGCCAAAGCTCCAAGCATATTAACCAAGGAAAATGAAGTGTTTGATTCATATCTCAATATACCCATGGATGCATGTTCAAAGCAAGTCCAAGGGCACCTAGAAGAACCTCTTGGCTCTCACTTTGATGCAGATCATGGTCCCTTGCACTCTGCTCCACGACAGGAGGAACGGAGCCTGGACCTGCATTTTCTAAAGCTCTGGCCCATGCTCCCTGAAGTGAAGGAGATACTCCACCATCCACCGGTGACAGACACAGGATGGAGCTGGTCTGCCAGAGCAACATGGTAACCAGCTGGGTAGCACGTCTTCGTACAACCTACAATTCAGCTGCTGCTAATGATGTACAACAACGCAGTCCGTTTTATCCTGCAAAGTTTGCAACCAGCTGATGCCGGGAGTCAAGAGTCCCTGACTTTTGGCAGTGTCCGCTGCGCCATTTGTGCTCCCGAGAGCCTGCGTCCACTTTGAGAGGAAGTGGGTTCAAGAATCATAGTGTCGCAGGACTGGAAGGGATCTGCAAGATCATCAAGTCCAGTCCCCTGCCGCGGGCAGGAAGTTATTGGGCTCCAATGAGCTCAACAAGGTGCTTATCCAAGCATTAAAGAAAGTTAAAGAAACCCTTGGAGCTGGTGAATGGTCTGCTAGAAGCTGAGTCAAAATTATAGAAAAAATATCAAAGAAAGTGAGGGTGGAAGGGACCTCAGGGGGTCATAGTTTCATAGTAGCTAGGGTCAGGAGGGACCTGAACAGATCATCTAGTCTGACCCCCTGCCACAGGCAGGAATGAACGCTGGGTTCACAAGACCCCAGACAGGTGATCATCCAACCTCCTCTTGAATTTGCCCAAGGTAGGGGCAAGGACCACTTCCCTGGGTCACATCTAGTCCTGCTCCAAGCAGGCCCAGCCCCAACTACATCACCCCAGTCAAGGCTTTCTCTACCCGAGTCTTAACAACCTCTAAGGATGGAAGGTCCACCACCTCTCTGAGTAACCTGCTCCAGTATTTTACTACCCTCCTCATGAGAAAGTTCCTCCTAATATCCAACCTCAACTTCCCTTGCTGCAGCTGGAGCCCATTGCTCCTTGTTGTCATCTGCCCCCACTGAGACCAGTCCAGCTCCATCCTCTTTGCAGCCCCCCTGCAGGGAGGTGAAGGGTGCTATTTAATCCCCCTCGGTCTTCTCTTCTGCAGACTCAATCAGCCCATTTCCCTCAATCTCTCCTCACAAGTCATGTGCCCCAGTCCCCGAAACATTTTCATGACTGTCCCCAGTCTGTCCACATCCTTTCTGCAGTGGAGGGCCCAGTCCTCCAAGGTGCTGAGTATACTGGCCCTGAAACAACGAAGCAGTTGAGCACATGCTTAATTTTAGAGGCTCAGGCACTGGGGGCAATGCTTTCCCAGTCACTAATCAGAGACCAGGACGCAGACCCGAGAGCTACCCCTCCGTCCCCTTCTGCACAAACCCGCCGGGGATGCTGGTGTTCTCATCCCTGCAAACAAACCGATGGTGCTGGCACACGGGGCTGTGTGCGTGCAATTCTCTTGGGGGCCCATCTCCTGACCTGCTCCGTGAGAGCTTGAAAACCAGCTCTGCCTTCGGTGGGAGGTATGGGGCAGCGTTTAAACAAGCCAGTGCCAGCTGGGGTGGGAAAACAGCTTCTGGCACAACATGCAGAGCCCAAGGATCCGGGTTCTAGTCCCACCTCTGCCTTCTCCCAGAAGATTAGCTTCTTAAATGACATTTTTATGAGCTACTTAATACCCCTTAACAGTGCATGGTTAAAACTGATGTGTCCCTAAAGAAATGAATGCGTTTTTTTTCCTTGCCTTAATTGGTGTTATTTATATGAGTCACACCAGCCTGAATTTTTTTTAAATTGCCTTTCGAACAGCTTGCGGAGCTGTGCGCGTGTCCTTATTGACTCGCCGGCAGAGGGTGAGAATGACGAGACGGGAGCACAGTGGCCCGCTGTTTCCCCATTAGCGCTGTGGTCCAAGGTATTTTTTGGAGCAAAGCAGCTTTTGTACCGAGGCCATGCTGTGTAATTGAGAAGGGGAGAGGAGTGAATGGTAGTTTTGCTGAAGCAAGGATAGGCAGGGAGGCAGGTACAACAGAAAACCAGCTGGTAAAGCAATGCCTGGGGGGTCTGAACAGAGTTTGGGCTTCGTTTCTTCAGTCCTGTTGCCGCTCACGGCAGGTGATGGTCCATTCCCTGCAAGGCTTTGAAGCTAAAGAGACTAGAGAAAGCAGAGAGGGCTATTTCCCCAGGAGAAGGGCCAGCTAAGGAAGAGAAATACCAAGTAACTTGCCCAGGACCCAGAGTGAACCTAGTGCTAGGGACCTACCTAACCTGCAGTGAGAAAAACCCATTTCTGTGGCTTGGTCATGGCCAGAAGACCCAATTTTGCAGTCATTTAATGGTGACCCCGCCCCTCAGCATTGATTGGTGGAGAGGCCCCAGGGGGAGGAGGGACAACAGAGTGGCTGCCATCTTCACTGCTGGCTGCCCTTCATATAGCCCCACCTCTTGGTGCTGATTGGTGGAGAGGCACAAAGGGGAAGCCACTCTCTTGGCTGCCGCCCCGGCAGCCAGTGCCTTCCCCTCCCGGGCGGGCTGCAAGACCGGGTCGCAGAGGCCGTGAGGACCACTAGGAAGCCAGCATTTTATTTTTATTACATTTTTTTGGGTTGATTTCCTGCCATTTTCCGCAGAGATTACCGTTTTTCATGGCTTCCGTGACAATCGCGAACCTGCGATTTAAGTGCTGAACCCCAATCTCTCGAGTTGCAGTTATAGAGTCGCAGATGATGAGGGTGGGAAGGGACCTCAGGAGGTCACGTCCAGCCCAGAGACGAAGAACTAATACGTCTCTTGTTGGGACAGGACCCGCTGAAAGGATCCACGAGTGTTTGTTGCTATTTAAAACTCCGCTAAGCCACCATCATAGGGCGTGCGTATAATCCCGTGCCTCTGGTGCTCGAGTCCTTCTCTCCGACTCCAGTCGCACAATACGGGACAGGTGCACGGCTGCCAGGTGCATGCATACTCGAGCTTCCCCATCCATGCCATAAAAACATAATCCCCCCTCTTGCTAGCAGCAAAGTTTCGCAGGATGAGTCCCTTAAACATTATAAAAATATCATCTAACATAATACTGGTGAGATTGAGGTTCAGGGGACCATTGCATGGCACTGTATCTGCAGAAATGCCCCCCACAAAGAGCCCGTGGGATGGCAAGGCATGGGGAGATCCATCTGCACGGTCGGGTCGTGCAGTGCAAGCCGCTCCTTTCTCTCTGTCTGGGGCTGCAGCGAGGGTGGCATGTGCGAGCACTCGTCCCTTCCCAAATACAATCTCTGTAGCAACACTAGCTGATGATCTGGCTTTTTAATGGGGATCACTTTAAACTCTGCTGCGTGCCTTCATCTATCACGTACCATGGGACTGGCCCTGTTGCAGCCTGAGGTACTGTTGGTTATGGGCACGTTTATCTTGCAGTGACTTTAAAAGGGGAGGGGGACCTGGTGTTTGGGAATATGCAGCAGCTCTAAGGGGATCCCTGCTATGTCTGCCTGGTCCCGTAGCAATACAAGCCCTGAATTTAGGATCTAAATGTGGCTTGGCTGTGAGCCCTTTAAAATCCCTGGTAGAAACTATCAGGAACCGTGTCAGTACCTCCTGCCCAAGAGCATCCTACCAGCACGGTCATCCTAGGAATACTTCCTGCAATTGGGATAAGAATTCACTGCCTTTCCTGTAGTAGTTAATACTTCCTAATTAACTGGGTGTGATGAGGTGGGAGTATAAGTATAAGACTTATACCCCATAGTATAAGACTCAATACCTCCTGAGGCTTGAGGAGCTCAAAGTATTCAGCGTCACAAAGAGAAGATGCCCTCTGCACTGGGTACGTGGCTGCTCACCAGGCTGGGTGGCAAACTCCTTGTACTTGGAGGTCTGGCTAACGTGCCCTGTTCAGGTACAAAACGATCACCACTTTGGGGGCAGGTAGGAGCTTTTCCCCCAGGGAAAATCTCCAGGCCTGGCCCAACATTTTGGAAGCCCCTGAGCAAAGCAAGGCAGGGCATCACATTGCCCCAGTGCACCTCATTCATCCGAGGCAAGAAGCAAAACTAGATTTTCCTTCCAACACGCAAACAGCAAGAGTTGCCAACTGCAGTTTAGTGCAAAGGCCTGTGAATTTGATTAAATGATACATGCTCCTCGTGCTGCAGTCTAACGACTAGAAGAGCTCCCGCTGTAGCTTGCAGGTATTATAAACTAACTCCCTCTCACATAGGTCTTGCAAAATATCCAGAACAGTTCTTACCATGCTCTAAAGCTTTTAAGGCCCTGCTAGTTAAGGGCATGCTAGTTTCTTTCTTACCATGTTGTAAAGCTTTTAAGGCCCAGATTGTAGTGCCTGAACCTCAGTCCCACCGGTATTACCTTAGATTATATTTTTTATAATGTTTAAAGGACTCATCCTCATCAACTCTGCTGCTAGGAAGAGGGCATTACATTTTTATGGCATGGATGGGGAAGCTGGAGTCTGGAAATGACAGGAAACCACTTTGGAAGATGCCAGGCAGGGGAAATTAAGCCTGAACTGCTCAGTTTGAAGAACGCACCCATCAAAAGTCTCTTACTTCACGGAGGTCAGGAAGTCCTCCTTATGATCCTGCCATGGCTTTGATGGACCTTTCAGACCCCTCTGTACCTTAGCCTGTAAAACGCAGCATTCAAAGCAAACCTCAGCACAAGCCTTGGAGGGTCTGAAGCTGTTCAGAACCAGTGGGTCTCCCACCCTGCCATCCCACGGCTTCAGAAATTCAAGTCCAGATGTTTTAACCTTCTAGCAAACAAGCCATTGCCACAGGGAGCTTATAAATGCACGTCTCCCTATGCGTACACCCGCTCGCAACATCCCAGAACGGGGCAAACACATTGCAGAAGTTTGGTTTGAAACGTGGGCCCCCCCAGATCTGACAGAGCTGCAGGGAGGATTGGCTGGAAAAGCACCAGCTCCAGCACCAGATTTTGGCTCCCGACACTGCCTTCCTGAGCGAACACAGAGCCTGGGTCTGTAGTTCCACGTGACGTTATACGGGTGAGGTTGTCTCTACTCATTTTAAAACCGTAACCCTCAGCTCTACATACGGGCAATGGACGGCAGAAAAGCAACAAGTGAGTGCTCTGCAAGCCCCATCTCTTGGACCGCTCCTCCCCGCTGATCCCGCATCCTCCTCACACCTAGCTCTGTTTCCCATCATCGGAGAGAGAAGCTCTTCTGCTGTCACATGACATTTTTCAGATTTGTGTTCTTGTAAGAGGCTTTGATCCCAGACCCGCCAAATTCAAACCAGATTTCAGCCTGGTAGCTCTGTTCTGCCCCTCTTCCCGTCTGACTTCATCTGTCTCAAACATGCAGGACCACAACTGGACACGACATCCCAGGTACGGCTTTACTAACCAGTACCTTCCAGTATCGATGCTTTCTTATTGCTATTGGAAATGCCAGCTGACACCTCTTAGTACTACTGCATTTGCATTTCCATCCCACTATCTTGTCAACACATCCTTCTTTTACAGTTGAAACATGAGTTCAGGCTCTCAGCACAGCCAAAGCTACATAATCCTCAGTTTATAAAAGACTTGGTAGTCTGATACGTGGATAAGCTGTCATGCAATTTTAACCCAGGTGGTCAATACAATTCCTATCATCATTATATATAAAGCCCTTGACCAATGTGCTTTATTACTCTCCAGAAGTTGCTAACACATGATTTGCACACAGACTATGCTCTCAATTTCCCAGCTGACGATATCCGAACAAGCATGAAGGGACACAACACATTCTCAGAATGAAGGGGTCAAAACCCGCTTAGAAGTGCCTAAGTTGTACATTTTAGGGGGGAGGGACCATCAGAGTCCTAATATGACATCTTGAACCTGCCAAGACATCTCTGATATATCTGTGGACAGGACACTTCTGGATTGTGTGGACATGACCCCATATTTGTTATAATGACATCTACCAATGACAAAGGAAAATGGAGCTCTTCTTTTCTTGCAATTATTAGATCTAACGAGGAGTAAAGGAATAAAGAAGAAATATGAAACCGATGGCTATCTTAGACAGAAGAAGCAGTTTAAAAAAAGTCATTGGTAATGAATTGAAGATGCTGAACAACTTCTCCTCTGATATCTATTCAATTATTATGTCCAGCTGAGATAAGGGCTCTGTCTTACAACCACATCGTGAAGTCATTAGCGTTTCAAGGGATTTATCTCCCATTCTACTCATGCTTTTTTTTTTTTTTTTAAAGACATTTTAATAAATTTGCTTCACTTAAGCTATGACAAGCTGGTCCATTTAAAGAAATCCTATGGGAAAATAACAGTGAAGGACAAAAAAAACCTGTGCAGAAGCTTTCATTGCTCTCAAGTCTGTGGCTTAGTGCAGTTGTTCCAGTCATAGTGGTGCATTCAGACCTGACCCAAGTGTGGCCAGCAGCTGGTTTAATGGCCTGGGGAGCAGCTACAAGGGAGATCAGATTTGCAAGGGGCTATACCCCACCGACACCCCTGATTCATAACCTGGAATAACTTCCTTGCCAGAAACTGGCTGAAGAGACAAGACTTCTCTAACCGAGCAACTTGTGGTCTTTACTGGGCAAATGGTTCTTTTGCTTCACTTCTCTTTGTAGTCCATTTACTACAGACCACAGTATGGACCTTTGGAAGCAGATTGGGGTCAACAATAGGAATCAGGGGATCTCTATAGTCATTTTCTGACCCATCCCAAATAGATTTTGTGCAGGAGAGAGGAGTCAAAGGCTTGACTCTGGGACCCTTGGAAGCTCCCAGGATAGGGGAGAGGTCAGAACATGGGTCCTAACAAGGCTGAAGTGTCTAACTGAGCAGCTGCAAATCAAATCTGCAGTACCAGGCTGTGTGCTCACACTACTATCCTGTTGCTTTGTCTCCGTGGTGACTACACCCAAACTTGGAGTGGCAAATCTGTCAATCTGAAGATCTAGGAAGGCATAATTAAAAAGCTAATATTCATATGTAGAAGCAGAGTGACCTCTGGAAGAAGAGCAAGCTGGAAGATATGCGCCAGGAAATGGATTAACCCAGGGCAATATTTAGCAGTTCAGTATCTACTGGCAGTATTTTGAGACTGCTTTTTTTGGAAGAGCCTCAACAAATGCTCCATGCTGCTTCCTGATTTCTTGAGAGGCCTCTGCTGTGAAGCAGAGAGGAAATAACATCTGACTTCGAATGACAGACCCACATCAGGGTCTCTTGGAGAGTGCGCGCTGGCCTCGTGTTGAAGATTGGTTTCTCTTCCTTGTGAATGCTCTCTCTCTCAGAGTATCCAGGTTGTAGCCGTATTGGTCTAGAGGAAAAAGCATCCAGGACTCGTGGTAGAGGTGATATCTTTTATTAGACCAGCTAGATTTTTACAAAAAGTCTTTAATTGCAAGCTTTTGGGTGCAAACCCCCTTCATCAGGCATCGGAGAAAAGATTGTAAAAGTTCTCCTGGGTAGAAATGAAAGTTTATATTTCATAGGAGATCTGAAGGTGGTAAAATCTCCTGTTTGGAAAAGTTCATTTATAGACTCAGAGAAAAGTTGGATTATGAACTTTTCCAAACAGGAAATATGAAACATGAACTTTCATTTCTACCCAGGAGAACTTTTCTCAGATGCCTGATGCCTGATGAAGGGGGTTTGCACCCAAAAGCTTGCAATTCAAGACTTTTTTTTTTTTTTGCAAAAATTTTGCTGATCTAATAAAAGATATCATCTCTACCACAAGTCCTGAATGCTGTCTCTCGGAGGACAACTTGTGAAAGTCAACAGAAAGAAAGACTGTATTTGAATGAGCCTGGCCAGGTGGCAGTAAATGAACCCTAAAGTACCAGGGTGCTTTTATGCAAGGACTGAGCATTGCTGCAATGTTCCCAGTGACAGGAGAAGAAAAGGCAACTGGATTTTCTCTAATCAGACAGATAATATTTACAGCCTGTGGGTGGTGCCAAAATATTTCAGGAAATGCCTAAGCCTTTCTGAATAAAGCTCAGGAAAACAGAGTTATTATAACAGTAAGAATGAAAACTTTCTGCCCTTTTCCAACCTCCTTACTTGAAAACGATCACCATAGCAATTATCAAGGCTAACCTCATTTTGCAATCTCCTTTGGACATTCAGCACTGAGTCTAAAATGTAAAAGATCAGCATAAAGACTAAGCGCATTGAATAATGGCAAGCATCACGACAAACGTACAGACAGCATGCTAAGGTGCATCTGCTCTCTTAATGCCATGAACAGCAATATGCAAGCTTCACTTGAGCAATTTGAGCAATTCCCTCCCCCATGGAAAGTTGCAGACAGTTAGGTCTGAGAAACCAAACTCCCAACGGGAAAAACAAGGGGAGATGGGCTGAATTTTGGAAGTGCCACGTACTTATGCGCTCCGCTGATCACACTCCTGAGAAGGCAGACAATTAGCTTGTGTCTTTCTGTGTCGTGAGATAAGGATTCAATTTTCCAGGAACAGGAGGCACTACAGAAAAGTTAGGCAACAATTTGGAAGGGACTTTCCTGGTCAGCCGGTCTCTGATGCAGCTGTGTCATATCACCCCCTTCATAAATGGATTGAGCTCCATCTTCTACGCAGTTCAGCTTTTGTCCTCACTACAAGTTATGACTACACACATATAAAAACAGGTCTCCACACAGCTCGAGACCCAGCTTTGTCTCACGTGTTTAACCAAGCCACATACTCTGTGCAGCACAAAGACCCCGAGTGTCCGAACAGCCTCCTGCATGCAAACAGATCCTCCCATTACACGAGGTCTAGAGAAAACAGGCCACTGGCTTCTAAAGGCAAGGCAGTAACTGCATTTTAAATCCAATGTTTACCTGCTCTGGTTTCAGCCCTGGAGGCACCCATGCGTACTCTTCCAAGGCACAGCCGGAGTCGTCGTCAGAAGTCGAGTTCCTCTGAAAGTCAAACATGAGCTTCGTCACGGTCTTCTCCATCTCCAGAGGCATAACTGTTACAGCGTGCTCTTCCTGCGGGCACTTACAGTGGAGGCAGATCTTCCTGCAAATCACAAAGAAAAAGGTCCGCTTGTGAGTTTTATGCCAACCGTGAGAGCTCAGATACTGAACTCGGGACAAAACCACTTCTGGCAAGGCACCCTTGGCAAAACCCCAGCTCTTCTCAAGCATTTTTCTAATTCAATGTGTGCATCTTCCATGGGGGAGAGGGGAGCCATGCTTCCATAGTCAGCCTTGGAGGGTGTTAGGACAAATCAGATGGATAAAAGTCTTGGGATACAGAACTGATTGCCACCTCCTACATTAAGAAGTAAACTTCCTTCAGGCTATTAAATAATGATCAGGGATCCTGGTTTTCTCCGATTAAAAAAAAACAACAATTTTTGGATTTGAAAAAGTAGCCCCAAATCCACATTTTTCTGTGATTAAAATTAAACATTACTAATATATCTAGCTAGCTAACTAGACATTAGATCTATATATCTATCTAGAAAGAGTAATACTACTGATCTATCTATCTATCTATAGATAGATATGTTAGATCTAATAACTAGATAGATAGATGTAATATATCTATATCTAGATAGATTAGTAGTATCACTAGTAGTGATAGATAGATAGATAGATAGATAGATAGATAGATAGATAGATAGATAGATAGATAGATGTGTTTCATTTTAACCACAGAAACATGTGGATAGTGGCGAACTTTTTTAAATCTGAAAATTGGGGATTTTTTTTTAATCAGAGAAAACCACGATCCCTGATGATGAGATATAAAGGTCAGACCCTCAAATATTTTAAACCAACCTATACGCATTGACTTCGGTGGAGTTTCTGAGATGGATGTGAGCTGAGGATGCAGCCAATACAGCTGTCAGCGTGAGCAGAAAGCTCCAGATGCAAAGTTCCTTTACGATACCGATAGCATAACTTCGCTAACAAAGTAAAATAAAGTTCGTTATCATATTTTTTTGCATACAATACCCCTCCAAATATAATATGCACCTGGTTTTTTGAACGGCAGAATGAAGAAGTAAGGAGTTTTCCAGAGTTCTGGCTGCACAGAACAGAGCCTAAGTGTCAGCTGACTCATGCTCCCTTTCCTGCACAACTAAAGCTGAATCCCTAGCTGCTGCTGAAGACTGCTTTCCATGAGTGGACCTTTGGTTTTGAAGAGCTAAAGTGCCTGTGCTAAACAGCTAAGGAGCCTGAGCTAAGGAGGCTGTGAAAGACCAGGAGCAGCTAACAGACAGCAAAACTGCCCTAAGAAAGGTTAGCTTGATGAGTGGTACATTAAGACCATTAAAAAAGAGGGATGATCATTAACACCTATAGAGTGAAGAACAAGGAGCTAATAAGTCATTTGATTCCCTCACCTGCCCAAACAGCAATATCACAGCTGCTGCCCTGTAGAGCAGGCTTCAAACCAGGTTGCTTTCAACTCCAGGCAGAAAATTACCTTCTCTACCTAATTACCCCCCAGTCTGGAGTGGAGATTTGCGGGGAAAAGCTGCGTATATATATATAAGAAAATATGGTATAATCTGACGATGCCCCATTACAGGGAGCTATGAAAAGCAGCCACACTATTATGGTACCCTTAATGGATTGAGGCCTTTGGGGCAGGGATGAGCTGCTAGGTTGTGTGGGGGTAGGCCCATAGTGGGCATAAATGTAACGCGGCCACGACAGCGCAAACGCTGCTGTGCTCGAGTTCAGCCCACCCGCGTTCAGGGCGCACCACAGAGAAGCACAGATCACGAAGGAAAAACCCAAAAAAGGCATGTGACACAAGCACGCGTCTCTGTAGCACGGCAAAAACATCAAGCACGCTCAGAAGCGGAGCAAAGGGAGGAAACTGCAAAAGCAGGGAAACTGCTGGGCATGATTTGCCCTGGGGAATGGATCAGAGGGAGTTTGGATTAAAAAGAGCTCAGATACACCAGGCTGGTTGCATCTGCATACAAAGATAAAATGATTCCTTACAACACGCTGTGTGTGTTTTTAAGTTTGGGGGTGAGACTTGGCGCTCACACGACGGGGTAGAAACCCAGGGGATCCAATTCATGCAGCCAAAGGCAGTACCAAGCCTGCCGGTACAGAAGCAAGGAAAAGCCCGGTGGGACCAGCTAAGACACTGCGCTGCTGCTGCCTCTCCCAAAACTTCCTCCTGTCTTGGTAGCCATTGCTTCAAAACACGCTAACAATGTCCATGACTGGCTCCAGGTTCGAGTCTGAATTTCCACGTAGTCACAGCAGCATGAAAAACGCACTATGGCAAAAGGTGAGAAGCTCCGGTTATCAAGCCAGGGAGATTTGCCAGTTTTCCCCATTTCCTGCCTTTCATCAAATTGCAAATACACACAGACCCAAGCGCACCCCGAGCATCTGGTCTGCCTCCAGTTAGGCAGAGGGCCTCTATGTTTTTTGATATAAAAAATAATCAATGCACCATTTCATACAAATGCTTTAATTAATCAGCTACTGTGGAAAAGCTCTATGCTTCAGCAGGACCGTTGCTTTCCAAGCCATTGCTACCTCATCTCCTGATACGATTAGAAGCAGCTCAACATGCAACATGACGTTAGGAATAATTAATGCATTCAGAGCCTAAACGCTTAGCATCTGAGAATTAGATATTTCTCCTAATGGGCTTTCACACTATTCGGCCAAATTTAATTCTGAGGGGATCAATCACGAGGCTCCAGGCAGACTGTCACCGGCCCAGCATTTAACACGCAGGGAGCTAACAAAAGGCAACGTGGCGTCAGGTGGCAAAACGAAGACGACAGGCTGAACTCTCACGGCTGAACTGCTGGATGCACGTCCCGACGGGATCCGAGTTCAAAGGAAACAGCCCCCATAACAAAGCAGCTATGTAAAGCATGATGGAAGAGAGCTTTACCATCCTGCCACATGGCCCGTCCGTGTCACAAGCAGTGCAGCCGGTCAGCAATTCGGGGATTAAGATGAGTAAACTTGGCTGCTAGTTTTAATGCAAACCTGCTTTTTTCCCACCCCCCTCTTTTCCTGCCTTTCCATGATGGGCAGAAACTCTCGCAGTGGGGCTGAACAGGGTACCCCTGCAAGCACTGGGATGGGCCCCTGGCTTTGCCGTTAGAGCTGGAACGAGGCCCTCTGTGAATCATCAGACTGCTAGACTTCTCGCTGCGTTTTGCACCGTGGGGATCTGGTTGCATCCTAAACCACTCAGGCAGAAGTTTCAGTAGCCCGCGGCGAAGGCAGAACGCATCGCCGGAGGGAAGCGCTCTGTGGAGAAGGCAGAAGATGGCATAATTATATGCGGTGGCATTTCTAAAAGGGCAAATATCGGACCATTCAAAACCCAGCAAAGCCCCTCGCTCTTCTCTCTACTAGCAGGGAGTTAATACTAAAGGGCTTAATTGAAAGGAGCAAAGTTTGGGGCTTTGAAGAAATGAGAGAAACCAGGCATTTCAATTACCAAGACTAAAAATTGGCAGCACACTGTAAATGGCCATCCAGGATTCGAGGTTACTCCATACTGGTCTCATGATGACACCGATAACCTGATCATTAACAGTTCTGCTTATGAGAAAAAAACTCCAGGAAGCTTATCTATTCCTGGCCTTGTTTCTGACCAAGTTCAGACATTCAGCTGCTCTGGCAGAAAAAGCTCTCTTGCCAATTAAGAGATTGTGGGAAGGCATTTTGTTATCTCCTAGTGGGAAAAAGTCTAGCTCATTAAAAAGTGGGTGCTATAATCCCAGGAGAAGAAACGTTTCCATAGGGTCTGCAGCATGGGGCTCCTCTGGCTGCTCTGCTGCATAAGGCTTCAGTTCCCAATGTCCTGCCACTTCCGTGGAGGAGGTTTACAAACCTCTAGACCCTACCACTCATTCAATTGTATCCCTTTCCACCCCTCACTGTGCCCTCCTGTGTCATCCTAACACTACCTCTCTTCCTACCTGGAGGAAAATGGTTTCCATCTTTTAATGCACTAGCATCCCATCAAGCAGGCAGCAAACAGCAGCTAGACCGGGCTTTGACTCTACTTAGATAGTGCTCACGGTCTCAGGCAGATGAGCTGGACTTCTGTGCTTTCATGGGATCAAAAGCAAGGCAAGAATAGTTTTAGTAAATCAATGTTTTCACAAAACGTTAGGAAACGATCCATGTGAAAATCAAAGGGTTGCCCTTTTCTCATTTTTATGCAATTCTCATGCGATCTTTCTACAATTTCCACCATTTTCCTCCTCATTACACTCTCACTGACCACCTGGAACACTTTTAGCTTCTTTCATTCCTTGGAGATCTCACAACAACAGCAGTCTCCCGATGCCTGAAGAAGGGCGCTTGTGCCTGAAAGCTTGCAAAGAACTTTTTTCCAACTACTCAGTTGGTCTAATCAGAGAGATCACATCTACCCAAAGAGCCTTGCCTGCCTGTGTCCTTAGACCAACACGGATATAGCCAAAAACCCGGCCTCTGGCTGCTTTACCACTCCATCCAGGAAGAGCACAGACCATCTGCAGATGCTTCCTCAGCCTGATGAAGGGTGTTTGTACCCAAAAGCTTGCTCCAAAGAATTTTTCCAACTATTTGAGTTGGTTTAATAAAAGATACTGGATTTACCCAAAGCACCTTGTCTGCAGGGTAGATGCACTCAAATCTATTGTATGGTCCTCTAGCCCAATATACTTTAAAAAACAACTCCTTTGGGAAGAAATGTAAATAGAAACATGTATTTTTCAAATGTCACCATTGTAAGATGAAATCCATAAGGCTACGTTGCCAATCTAGTCCAAAGGTAGAGCTCTGCTAGGTCTACAAAGCAGGTCTACCCGCCCTTGGTACATGCAGAAGTATCTTCTGATGTGCACAGATGACAAAAATGACAAGGCAGTAGTACTTCCAGTATTACGGTGTGGAAGACAAAACGAATGCTGGTTTTTACCCTGCAGTTTACAGCTTGCAGAACCAGGTCCCTGCTTCGGACAGTGTCATGAGCACTATCCCCTGCTGCAGCAGGGCTCAATTGGTTGGACCATGCGTTGGCTGCTACCTAGCAGAGATATTGTTTAGCCCATTGCCCAGGTGGTAAGACTACCAGAGTCCGGACGAGCGCAGGTCTCAGACAGCGCGTCAAACACATTGCCATCCAAAGAGCACCGCAATGCAGAAAGGCCAACCCAGAGACTTTGTTCTTTCTGCCCAGAGATCAGCCTGGGCACATCAACAGCAATGCTTTGATTGACAAGATTTCTCTCTCTCCCGCTCTGGGAAGATCTTCACTTTTTTCTATCAGCAACTGAGGCCAGTGTCATTTGAGAAAAGAGCACGCACGTCTTCTAACGAGAAGCAAATTAAGCCAATTACTCTGTGTCTTTCTGGAAATCTCTTCTTCGTTTCGAAGCAATTATTTTTTGCTTGCTGTCTTTTAACGGCGTAGACATCATGCAGCCCTCGGGTACATGCATGCAGCTCCCACTGAAGTCAGTAAGGTGCTGCAAACTTGTCCAAAAGAAGCACCGCTCCTATGGCAATTAGTGAGATGCAGGTACCTACTTTAATGTCCTTTTTAAAGCAAGGCCTGCCTCACACGTTCAGTAATCGCAAATCAGGGCCCAAAATAATCTGGAGCTTTTTCCGCAGGCTAATACATTTGGGATTCTTACTTCCTTTCTGAGGTTTCCCTTTCTCAAGCTATCCTCAGGAAAACCGAGGGCCAGACCCTCAGCTTTTAAGCAACAGCTGCAGCACTCCTAAAATCCCACTTGACTCCACGAGGCTAGGCGTTAAGAAAAGCACCGACAACTGCTAATAGTCGTGCGAGTTGGCAGCGCTGCCAAGTTCAAAGAACGGATCTGGGGAGCAACGGATGAAAGAGGCTGAAGGACGTCACCGAGTTGGAAAACCATCAGTCGTTCACGAGCAGGGAATAAAGGGAAGAGGAAGCAGGGTGGCAGCTTCCCCGCTACCAAAGCTGGAGCTAGACAACAGCTTTGGTATTTCTGCTCCAGAAGGAGCTACACACTTGTTTGCCCTGAAGCGGGGCCAGGAAGGAGGGAAGTAACTAAGGAGAAAATGACACTTCCTGGTGTCGTATTCTGTTGGAAAGCAGCCCTCGCCGAATTGCCTGCACATGGTGCCAAGCCAAGACGGCCCCGAACACATCAAGCAACGCGCTGGCCTTGCAAGATGGATGTCTCGGACTTCCAGCCTCTGCACTGCGCTCCTGGCATGCTGCTCTCTACGCCGTCCTCCGTTACGCTGGTGCATGCCCAGGGAGCGCAAAAAGGATTATCTGGGCAAACTGCAGACTGTCATCTTCTGGCCTATGAGCCTCTCAGAAAAATAAGCAGTGAGCGCGGCGTCACCGTGAACGTGCACACCGGGACGGCGATAGCATTGCAAGCAGAGAGGGGCCTGATCTACAACACCAAGGGTCTGAAGTCCAAGCCTAGGGACAAACACCCATGCCTGGTTTGGGCCCATGTGGGTTTTTCTCAATGGTTTCACACGAGTTTCACTAGGACGCAAGTTCTTTGGGGCTGGAGCTGTCCGTGCAGTCGAGGTTGGTGCAAGGTTTAGCCCCATCATCAGCACAGCCTTTGGACAGGTATGTTGCACACGGCGGCAGCAAGGTCCGCGGAAGGGAGTACTGCAGCCTTAGGAAGATCGTTTTAAATGTTGAGGGTGCTTCTTGAAGCAAAAAGAGGAAATCAGATTTGGACTTGAAGAAATGTCAAGTAACTAAAATTGTATAGGATAGCATAACATGGCTTTTTGCTCTGCTGCTCTGTTTGCTGCTCCCTGGCCTATCTACTGCTCTGTTGCTTGTCCCCACAACCAAACCTTCCCCAAACCTAGCATATCCACTGAAGGTGAAACACCATGGGCATATTTGGGAACCGAGACCTTGGGATGTGGAAGAAAGAGAGGGGACTTCACAAACCATCTCATAACCCAGGCACCTTCCAACATGACTCCCCCCAGGCTTCCCCAAAGGAAACTTTCTACAGAAACAAACAACCAGCTGTGCCCACCGCTTGCATCGCCCCATCGGGCACTCATACCTCCCCTGGCTTGGCCCCAGCTCAACCCTCTGTGTCTGCTGTGCCGAAAACCTTCTCATCTGCCCTGCCCTGGATTGAAATACCTTCATTTCCTGACCTAAGCTGTTTTCAGCGTGTTGCTGCTCAAGTGTGTGAACTCGCAGCGAGGTCCCTGAACAAGCAGTGAATGGTGGACTCCTTCACTGCTTCCATTACCAACATCCTTCCCCGGTGACAGCGAGCGTCTGAACCTGGGAGTGCCAAAAGGCCGTGGCAGGGAAGCGTGCCCGAAACGGGCACCTTTGCTTTTCCAGTCAAGGCGGCTGCGCAGGGAATCAGAGAATCGTAGAAAACGAGGGTCGAAGGGAGCTCAGGGGGTTGCATCTAATGCGACCCACTGCTCCAAGCAGGACCGGCCCCACCTACATCATCCCAGCCACGGCTTTGTCGATCCAAGCCTTCAAAACCTCCAAGGATGGAGAGTCCACCACCTCTATAAGTAACCTGTTCCAGTGCTTCACCACCCTCCTTGTGACAAAGTTTTCCCTAATATCCAACCTCAACTTCCCTTGCTGCAACATGAGCCCATTGCTCCTTGTCCTGTCATCTGCCCCCACTGAGACCTGCCCAGCTCCATCCTCTTTGCAGCCCCCCTGCAGGGAGGTGAAGGCTGCTATTCAATCCCCCTCCATCTTCTCTTCTCAAGACTAAATAAGCCCAGTTCCCTCAAGTGCCCAGGAAGATGGAGCTGAGCCTGAATTCATAGGTTGAATGCCTCCCATCACCAGGGTGATGAATTCTGGGACATATCCAATGAACTAAATGGCTCCGGAGGATTTTACAGATGGGGAAGATATTAAGTTTATTCACTGGAGCTGATCTCTGCCCTGAATTGCACCCCTTCTCTCTGCTGCATACCACCTGTGTAGCTCGGAGGGCTTTCTGCATAGGTATCTGCCTGCTGCCTCCTGGTGTGTGCTAGCCACAGAGCAGCTCTCCTTGCACCCTGCTCGCTCCTGCATGCCCGTAGCGTGTGCTGAAGCCAGCCCACCCCTCCCGAAACCCATCCCCACCTTGGAAGTTAGCCACTCAGCAAAGTCTCGTGACAAGGCATGAGCAGGCACCTGACTGCAAGCTTCTCGTGACAGTATTGGCTGCAGAACTGAAGGTATACAGTGCCAGGCTCTCACTATAAGACCCATTTTGCACATTGGATGAACTAGGCTGGAGAGGTAAAGCAACCGATGGGCTCGAGGCTGCATCAGTCAATGAAAACCAGCATCGCTCCTGTTCGCGCCATGTGGGGATCAAACCACCCCCCGGGTTTGTCAGACAGGATTCCTGCAAGCTCCGCGATGCTGAACTGGCTGTTTCTTAGCCAAGTAGGGGAGAGGCGTGGGGCAGCAGTTACCACCTTGTGAATCAAGCAAAAGACCCGCGGTTTCTTTCCCAACTACCGTGTCCTCCCCCTGCCAGGTGATCGCCCTACACGTGCAACAGGCAGGACTGATCCGGTATCAAAGCAGCAACAAGCAAGGCGAAAAGTTGCTGTCGAGGGAGAGAGATCAAAGCTTTGCAGGCTGGAAAAGGGACACAGCAGACCTCTTCGTCTTATTTGTCTTCTTCCCCCCTGCGTCTCCCTGGGGGGCTAAATTAAATAAATTGCATTGCACCGAAGCTGCGGTCTGGGGCTAACTTGCAACACAAGCTCGTGGCTTTGCTGGCACGCGATGCATGGAGACGAGACGATTGTTCCACACTACGCAATAAAGGATATGCATATATTTGGGTATGCGCATTGGCATGCAAGGTTTTCTCATCCCTTCCAAAAACAATTCTCTGGTTTATGAGCCCAGATTCCAGCTGAGATCAAACCCACCATGTTTCGCAAAGAGAACTGGGTGCTCTTCTCGCTCCTCTATTGCTCAAAACACATGCGAGCTCTTGCACCTACCATCCAAAGCTCAATATCACCATCTCCCCTTACACGTAGGGATATGGAGGCACAGACAGGCAGAGTGAATTGGCCCAGAGTGATACAGCAGGAACAGATGCCATTTTTCCTGATTCCCAATTTGCTGCCCTCCCTCCCAGACCATGCCCGATTGGGACATAGCATGGGGGGTTGAGTCTGATATGTTGGAGAAGCCCTATTTGTATCAGCCCTGGATAGAGGGATGTACCCCTTCTTGTATCCCCCTGCCCATGGGGGGTTGGTGGTCTCATCACCTGCTCAGGAAGGGCTGCACAGCGCAAGAAGGTCCCAGCCACTCGGACACGGACCCCTTTGGTCCACGTTACCGGAGCGTGCATCGCCCCGAGGACCTGCTTCATTCCTCCTGGAAACAGCCGCTGCAGAGGACAGGACAGGCACATTACACGCGTGCTCAGCAACCAGCGCCACCCACCACTGGTTTGAAGGAAATGGTGCTAACTGGCTCCCAATCCAGGGGCTTCTCCCTTTGGGAAAGGACGGCAGCTGCATTGCCCTGGGGGGCTCCTGCTACAAGCCCCCCTGAGTCCCTGCCAGCAGGGAATGGCAGGATGCGGTCACGGGTGCTGCCACTGGGCTTCTTGATCTAGGGAAGGCTCAGTTTTCACATCCTTTGGGCCCAGCTTGTATTGCCTGCTCTGACTGCTGTTTCTGTGCCCCGAAGAGGACAGGAGCACTGGGGAGGAAACAAAGCAAATCTGGGGATGAACCACGAGCGCCATAAATGCCAGCCGTTGCAAGACAGCGCCATAAATGCCACCCATTGCAGGGATTATTCCGGCTGCTGTCTCCCAAGAGGAGGTCTAATGCTCTCGCAGGCGCCGGCAAGGAGGCTGAGGCATATTCCATGAGTCAGACCCACCAAGAAAGTGAAACAAAAATAAATGCACGGCTTGTAAGAGATTAGCATAAGCAACGGGTGGCCAGATGCCACCCGGGGGCTGCAATGCAGAGCAAAGCTGCTCCTCCGTGGCCTGGACGGCGGGGCCCGGAGGCCCTAGGGACAGGAACGGCAGCATCAAGTGGGCAGTGCAAGATTTCGCAGTGCACGTGGCTTACACGGGCTGGGAGCGGGGCTGTGTGTAAGGGGGTGCACAACCGAATGGCGCAGCTGAGCGCGCAGGGGGTACCTGGGATTTCCCACGGAGGCCTGGGGTGCAGACTGTCATGCATCTCCCCTCTGCATGGTACAACGGCAGTCACTGGGCTGATGCCATTGCACCGGCTGACCCTCCCTCGGGACAGCCACCCACCCCAGGGAGCCGATATGGCTGCAGACAGGCAGGCCAGGTCCTCTCAGGTGAATGCGCTCTCGGATCTAATTAGCGCCGACCTTCCGGTCACCTCTTTGGCACGTTGCTGCAGCCCCTCGGGGCGTACTGTCTGCTGCCCTGGCAAACGGCGAAGATTTCGAGGGCCTTTAAAGGGCCGAACCAGGCAACCTGCCTCCAAGCTCTCTCCAGACAGATGGAAAGAAGAGCTGCCAGCTAAAGCCAGCCACAAGGCCTTGCATTGCACCTCCCCGGGAACATGTTTCCTTCTGACTTTCCTCCATGGTTTCACAGCCGCTCCTCCAACCCCAGCGCTTGAGCAACCTCTCACCGCCGCTGTAGCTAGCGGTCCCAAATGACCAGAGACTTCAGCTAGAGAAGGGGCCATTTTTTGGACAAAACGTTGCTACACTGCCGTGCAGTTTGCTGTTATGATGGTCTGGGAGATATGAGAGCAGCCTCAATGCTACTAGTTGGGAGTCAGTCCCCTCCAATTCCAGCAAATATCCCCCAAACACGAGGTGGGAGGCAGCTGTCCATGTGCTGAGGTGTGCGCACCCCACGTACCACCGAAGCAGATCCAAAAATAAAACCTATGACCCCCTAGGATGCCCCAGTACTTGTCCCAGGGGTGATTATTTATTTTGCACCGTGCTTAAAATGCAATCAAATCAGGACACCCTGGGCACACCCTACTCACATCCATGAAGCATATGCTGCATAAAGATAAGAAACTGGTAAAAGAAACAATAAGAGTAGATATGTTGCTTTTCTACACCACTTCCACACCACCAGCCTCAAAGGATGAAGCAATGTGCCCATTTTACAGGTAGGGAAATTGAGGCACACGTGACTTCTCCAGAGTCCCCCCGGCTGCTGGGCGGCAGAGCCAGGAATGACACCCGGTATCCTGTGTCCCAGACCACTGCTCTGCTAGCCCGGTGATGGGGCTGGGAGGAGTAGTGTTGTGTGCGGCAGTCCAAATAACGGAGGCCGCCTTATCAATGCAGATTTTTACCCCCCAACCTCAAAATGGCTGGTGCTTTGCTGAAATCCCAAACCCTTGGCATCGGGTGATGGGGTGAGGCTCTCAGGTTGCATTTAAAAAGAAATAGGACGCTTCCAGCCTTAGCAGCTGCAGGCGACCACTGACAACGCGACCCCTTGACTCTTAAAAAAATGGGCAAGGAGTCACTGGGCAGCTCCTGGTCCTACTGTCAGCAACTCAGCCAAAATCCCTATCCCCCTCACCTTAACTTATTTAAATCTCATGGTCTTGGGTGCAGAGTCCTGACAGTGATTGGCAAGCTGCTTTGGTTTTCCGCCAGGCAGGACAAACATAGCTCCTAACCCTGTCTAAACTGAGAAAAAACTTCTCAGAGGCCTAAAGGCCACTCTAAACACGCCATTGTGAGGGCTCGCCAAGCAACGTCTCGAGCGCCCCGCGAGAACCGCGCTGACATAATGAAGAATCAGCAAAATCCATCACTAAACGCTCGCTCTGGTTTAACGCGGCCGCGCTCGAGCCAAGAATGTGCTCAGCTGTTCAGACCCGAGTGTGCCTGGAAGAGCTTGCACGGTGCCGTGGGTTATCTTTGGAGGTTTTTAATTACATCCTTCACTCGCTTTTCAGCCCAGCAAGACACAGCCCCACGGTCCTGTCTCGATGGATTGCTTTATAGCGCTTAATTGAAGGGAGTCAGTTGCTTCAGAATGGTTGATCCTATCGGATTTATACTTCGGTTTTGAACCGAGTATGGCGCCCGCTGAACCAGGCAGGAAAACACATCCATCCTGGCACACTCCCGTATTTTTTAAGTTTGCATAACGCTGCTCTCTCCGTGAACGCCCGTTATTTGAGCCTTCCCCCTTTTGTCTCATCACCGTCTCCCTTTGAGATTTTATTTTTGGGATGATAAACTTCAGTGGCTCTGTTTCAAATGAAAGCTATTTCCCTGTTGCTTTCCCATGGGGCTGATTTTTGGGGTGGTTTTTTTTTTTTTGCAGGACAGATTTGTGGCAAGCAGGCAGTAAACACGCCGCAGTTTTGTCCATCCTGGGCCTTGCCTCTCCAAGGAAAGGAGGAAAAAAACACCCTGATCCTTAGGCAAAACACGTCGACATAGTACAGGCAGCGTTCCACCTCGAGCATTTAAATATTGTCATTATTTCAAAGTTGAGGTTTAGCATCCTCTGGGACTGGCAAGAGTGACCCATTTGCAAAAGCAATCAGGAGCAGAGCGGGTTTTGTGCGTGCCGGCCAATGCTGACAGACACAGCCTGGAGCAAGCAGGCTCTGCCGTTTCATTTGGTTAAGTCCAACGCCACATTGCAGGCAAGGCTTTAAAGACGGAGCAGAATATAATCCCGTTAACTGCAAACAGTTTACTCGGTAAACCTTTGCCCCGATTCAAGTCACTGCCCTTGCAAACAAAACGTGCTGGTGCCAGACATCTAAGTGCTCACAGCCGGGAAAACCACCACCGGAGGAACAGGATAAGTTACAAGGTAACAGGGTTACAACTAAAAGGATGACATTGCATCTGGTGTGAATAATTATTCTGGCATTATTCTGCCCAGCGCTAATCCTTGGTGGTTCATAAAGGTTCAATCAGTCTTTAGCGTAGCCAAGGAATCATGACTACAAAACAAAGAGTAACTGGATTAAAATCTTTACATGGTCACAGGTCAGCACCGTGTCACATATGGCTGCTTAAAACCCGCCTTAAAGGAATATACAGAAAAAGTGATGGAGAGAAAATGACAGTGGAAAACAACCTCTGGCTTTGACTGCACAGATACCCCGGGCAAGCAAAAAGGCTTTCGAACGATCAGCAGAATTTCTAAATAAAATTATACAACACATCCCCCCCCCGTTGTAACATCATCATCTAGAAATCCAGACTGGATGCAGCCAGCTTGAAGAGACCCCCTGGTCCCACACTTCCTGCAGCTAAATTTGGCCAGAGGAGTAAATCAGCACCGAGAGAGACCAGGGCTCCCCCATTGAAAAACCAGCTAAGCTTTCCAAAATGAAACATAGCTTAAGCATTTATCTTTGACTTTCTGCAGCTGTACAACAACCTATTTCATGAACAAGAATCGCAAGGTAAAAAATAATAATAATAATCATTTCTCTAAAGATCAGCCGTGGCAGAAGTTAGCCCTATGTGAACGTAGAGGACTGCCATCCCTTGGACCTTCCCTCCTTGCTAAAAATACACGGCAAACTTCTAAGTTGCTGGTAAAAGACGGCTCCTTACCTATTCCTCCCGGCGCCGATGCCAGCATGGAAAAAAGCAGCAATCCGGCAGATTCTTCTGCTGTGTTAGTTTGTACAGTTTACTTTCCTCTGGTGGGCTGCTCCCAGGCAAAGCCAAGCCACTGCAGTGCTATAAAGCATCTTGTGTTTTCCCCAAACTGTGACAGACACCGGTAGGTGCTTCTCTTGAAAGGAGCAGGAGGCTTTTTGTCAAAGCCTTCTCGAAGACGCACACGCACACACACACACAACGGTGTTGCACGGAAGAAAATCTGCGGTGGAAACCGTCAGCAGAGAGATTTCTGCCCTGTGTCTGGAGCAGCTCTGC
The DNA here is from genome assembly GCF_030867095.1 of Alligator mississippiensis. Lineage (NCBI taxonomy): Eukaryota > Metazoa > Chordata > Crocodylia > Alligatoridae > Alligator > Alligator mississippiensis. Next base: position 3,608,229 of record NC_081835.1, read on the forward strand.
AGCTCAGCTCACCGTTCCAGCCGCGTGTGGTTTTTCGTCTCCTTTCCTCCCCCCTCCGCCTTCCCCACAATCCAGATGAATCCGGCGGACCCCCAGCTTGGCTACATGACCCCGAGAGGTGGCAAGAGTCCGGCCAATTTGCTCTCCGGGCTCAAGACATTAACAAGGAAAATGTGCAGCCCATCGAGAATAATTGCCGGCTTGGTAGCGGAGCCAGAATCGTTGCTGTTGCAGTGCTCTCATCTCCTGCATGCTAATGAAGCAATGATGTCAGCAAGTCAAAGTCATTGCAGCTGGACAGTTCAAATTGTCACTGGCCAGTGTCAGTCATTTATTTACATGCAAATCTGGCCGCTGTTCCCGATTGATAATCCCCACCGGCTGTTTACAGAATGAAAAGAAAATCCTTTTAGCTGTCTCCCATGTGTGCATTGCACATCGCTGGCAGTGTCCCCAGCCACCCAAACCGAACGTGCGAAGACACTAATTATCCTTCCAGAACTACGACCTTCGTTCTCGCTGACCAAGCCAGCTTGCTCGCAGACTGAACTCGCCGCTTCTTTTACAAGCTCACAGCAACTTAGCACTTAGCTTCTCACCCTCAAAGCCCTCTTAATTATTATTATTTTTTTTTTTTTTGCACTCATTTGCTGTTATTCCCCACTGATCTTAGATACAGCACATTTACGCGAGCAGGGCTAAATACTCTGGGACACACATGCTGTTATCAAGGTAACATTTTGCTTGGCATATATTTTCATACCCTTTTCTTATCTGGTCTCCGGAGTGTGGGGATTTTCACTTTTTATGCCTATTTTAAGTCAATGCTCTGAAGCCTAGATCCATTATTAGCAGAGCCTGTGGGGAATTGGAGCATCCTTGCTCACATCTCCCCCTTTCCTTTTAGCAGAAGAGGAACCGCTGTCATGTATCTCATGGCACTTGATGTTCCTCCTTCAACCTTAGCTCCAGGAGTCATGTGATGGCATCGGCTTCTCAGATCTAATTTGACATGAAGCATTCATTTTTTCAGGCTCAAGCAGAAAAGCACCAGCTCAAAACACCGAAAGGCAAAAAAACCCCAACGTTTATTATTCTTGCAAATTCTTCCTATTTCGGAGCCCAACCTCATGATTTTTGAGGCCAAACTCAGGATATTTAAGCTCTCGGGCTGGCCATTGCAAGTCAGTTCACAAATCACAGGGGGCCACTGAAAATAGAGCTGAGAGTCTTTCTGGACTTCTGAATGCCGAACTTATGGATTTTATTACATGATAAATTAGGTTTTATTATGCAGATTTTTACTCAGGATAGCAAGACCCAGATCCTCAACTGGGAAACATCATGACGGCGCCCCTGCCTTCAACACATCTAACCCGATTCCCCCTCCAGGGTGTGTATGGTGAAGCCTGTAAGCCTTTCTTTGGGTTGCACTTTATGCTGACATAAATATTTATGCAGGGAAGTTTAAATGTACAATTTCCACTGACGTCCGGGCTACAAAAGGCACAGCCCTGGATGTTAAATTCATGCTACAGGCCTGGAGTCCACGAACACATGCAGCAGCCACCCAGCTGCTCCAACCTGGCCCACGGCTGCATGGGTCCTTGTGTGGGGGGGGAGCGATACAAAGGTGGCTTCAAGGTGCGACTCCCCCAGCCACAGCCCGGACCAGGGAACTGAACCCCTTTGTTTCTTGTTCTTTCCATAGAGGAACAGCAGTGTCGGCTGCTTTTCCCGAGCGCGCACTGGGGACGTGGGTGGGTTCGCACTGCCCTTCTCAAGTTTCACAATCCACAGACTTTGCTGGAGAAACCCTCCCCTCCTTCCACTTCCCATGAACAGTCACATGTTGTCTGCTGCCGCTTTTCCTCGCTGTGCGGGCAGGCTGGAAACTCAGCCCCGAAGGGTTAGCATGCATCAAACCCCAGCCTTTGCCATAAGACCTGAAGAGCGATGCACTTGCCAAGCCTCCAAAATGACATATTTTATCTTTAACCCAAAACATGCTCATTAAAATGCAAAGGAAATGAGACAAAACTCAACTGGGCACAAGCAAAAAGAAGTTTGTTTACAAAACAATTATGTAAAGCAGAAACAAATTACGTGCGTTTACCGTAACCATTTTCCTTGGAAATATACTGTTAAAACCACATTGCATATGGGTAAATATGGGCTTCGGATCAGACAAAGAATAAATGCCATTCAACATGAGAGCTCCTGGTAAGCACCAATTTTCCTTAACAGATAAGACACAGTATGTAATTTAGATAGATAAAGTAGCCAAGGCCGCTAAACACAAACACTTAGTCCTGAGCTCAGTATTTACTACAGCCAGGGTGCATCTACACGTTCATTAATGCGCCTTAGATACTGCACATTTAGTTTAGTACTCTCTTAATAAAGTACTAACTAAATGCGCAGTACGTAGAGTTACTGTGCAGTAGAGCCGGTGCACGGTCATTTAGTGACGCTTGCTGCGCATTAGCCTAATAACACTGCGCAGTGGACTATTAGCACGGTGTGTGCCGTGACGCTCTACCATGCAGTATTATTAGGCTAATGCGCAGTAAGCGTCTCATGTAGATGCACCCACAGAGAGGCAGCCTTTGAGTAGCAGTAGGTCCAAGGCAGGATCACAGCCCAAATGCACAGCCTTGCCCTGATATAGCTCACACCAGCTCTCTGTGTGCTACTGACTCTGCGACAACTTTGCACGCGTGGGACTCGCCCGTATCTCCATGTGCCAGCAAGTGGGTAGAGTGATCCCACTGGCAGCATCGGTTTTCGGCATGTGCAGAATGATCACCTAAGCTTTTTTTTTCTTTTTGTGGGCAATGTCTACGTATTGCTCTCAGCTCCCATTTTGCCCAGAGAACTGGAAGACAACCACCCCACCGGCCTGCAATTCCAAAATTAAAGCACACACGCTCCTGCAACAGCAGTCGTGCAGGCTAAGAACCAGAGGATGAAAATCGAGCTCTCGGAGAGAGCCTGTTCTGCATCAAGCACAACTCCCGCGGCCTGTTTAGCTCGCCTATTTATGTTATTATCCCAACAACACTAGCATAAGAGTTTCCATGCAGAATTTGGCAATTTTAGCTATTGGCTGACACACAATGGCACAAAGAAGGTGCAGGTCATGACCTCATGTAATGGATGGATAGAAAACATGCTTAAAGCCATGCAGCCAACAGAGAGGTTAGCTGAGAATAGGAAACCTTTCACCCTGGAACTGCATCCCTGACCTCGGAGCTTGAGCAGCCTCAAAATGCCATCAGTGGGTTATTCCGGGACAAAAAAAAAACCTCAAACAGATGAGATAGCTCAAGTCTGAGTTGCAAAACTGTCTTGCGAAAGTAAAAGACAGTGTAAGTTGCCATCCTGAAATGCTTCTCAATGGTTTGCAACAGCCACTTTCCCATTAGCTGCCTGCAAAAAGGCGCTGGACATTCAAGCAGCTCGAGGCAGCAGGCGGTATTCCCTGTGGCCCATCCTGCGCATCGAGCAGTGGGAACGGGTGTTTCATTAAGAAGCGAGGCGTGGACCGAACCGGTGCAGCACATTTCACAAAGGTCACCTGGAAGACTTTCAGAGAGACGGAGAGGGATGCTGGCAGAGCTCAGAGATGAAATCCTTGCTCCGTGCAACTATTTTGCTAAGAGCTCATGGAGACAAAAAGAGTATTTTGAAATAAGAAAAGACCTCAAACCTCAGAGGGTAGATTTAAGGGTCTGAACAGACAAATTATACCAAGGTCAAAGGGAGAGGGGACTTACCACAGATCACTTGCTCCATGGTAAGTTTTGCGGGTCTCCTCCTATCCTGGAATAAGTGGAATTTAGCCCGGAGCAGCTTACTCCTGTGTCATGAATAAGGTGACTTCCCACTTACCACGGGATGGGAACAGGCTCGTGGAAAAGTTATCAAGGAAGAGCTGACCTGCAGTAAATCCCTCCCCTTCTTTAGTTCAGTATAATTTGTCTGTCTATACCCGTCAAAACTCAGAGTCCCAGGCGCAAATTCGACCACATAAGAAACCTCTGCAGGAGAACGCGGCCTTCCTTTTTTGTCATCGCTTTGTTTTTTTAATACAGAAAAAAATTAACTCTGAAACGATCAGTAATTTGTACAAACGCCTCCCTCCCGCTGAGCGGCTGAGCCCATCGTTTCCGCTTTGCAAGGGGCATCTTTTTATTTGTCCATCCCCGCGACGTATGGATTAGCTGTCAATCTGCGCGGCGTCACGTTACGCCGTTCCTTTGCTGGATTGCCATGGCCGGTGGGGTTGCAATCGCAGGTAATTGCCGCCCAGGTCACCCAGCGACTAGGCCAGATGGGTGTCTGATCCAGTTGCCTTTCTGAATTATTTAGCAAACATCTTCCAAAGAGGCCGCCTGAGCTCATCAAAGCAGCGTGCAACAGGAGGAATGTGGTGGCTGCGGGATGACTCACGGGCACAAAGCAGCAGCGTCTCTAAAGCTGCCTTACATGGCGCGTCGCGGGCAGGCAGCCCGCGGTCGTCAATCCTGCCCTGGTGCTCGACGGCGGGCTGGCTCGCTCCAGCTCAGGTTAAAATGCAGCTGGAACTAGTCCAAATGGTCAGACGCAGCCAGAGAATCAGTCAAGGAGAGAAGGCAGAAGAAAATGCAAGTGGATAAAAACAAAAGCAACCAAACTCACTGTACAGCAAACAGTGGGAGATTGACGGTGCCACCGTTGGACACCGCGTCCCAAGCAGCGCAACCCTGCAGAAGAGGTCCAGAAAAAGGCACCTACAATACCAGGCCAGTGTTATACCCTGCTCTGAATGAAGCTCTTGCTTTGAGCCTACAAAACAGCCCAGCTATTCCACAGCACAGCCTTTCTGCAATCCTCCTCCAGCCTGTGGGGTGGTTTTTATTTTTAATTTCTTGTCTTCTTTCTTTTTTTTCCCCTTGTTCCTGTCACAGCACTCCATCACCGAGCCTTTGTTTGCTCATAATACGCCTCTCAAACTTCAGAGACACACAACAAAAGCTCCCTTTCCCCGCATTATTTTCCTCGGCAGAAAGGCAGGACTGATGATTTATCGACCCTTTTCTCCTGTCCTAACGTCACCTGACTGTAAATTGCATAGAAAAAAAAAATCCGGTATCGAAATGGGTCTGGATAAATCCAATTAGAAACGTGCCGCTATAGGTGAACGCTGCCGAAACCCACGGTCGCTCGTTCCCTGGTTCTGCCACCGCCCGGCTGAGTGACACCGGACAATTCACATCGTCCAGCTGCCCTGTGCATGTTGACCGGCAGCTCTTCAAGGCAAGGGCCTTCTCTAACTATATAATGTGCATGCTGTGCATCACCCAAGGTGATGCACAGCATCACTCTTGCACTAGAGTAGCACCTACTCTCCCCAGTACAAAATAATCACCTCCAGCCACAGCTGGGCTTATTCATCAGAGCCTCAAGTCATTCTCTTGGCCTCTTCACGGCTGTCTCTCTTGTCAAACCTTAAATGCAAGTTTAAACACTGATGAGTTGACCATCAGTGCTGTTTACCACTCCCTCCTGGTGTCGTGTTCCTTCAAGAGGGATTTCTACCATGGCAAGAGATGAGCTACTTCATTAACAGCTCTCTTCAATGACCCCTTCCTTCCCAGATGGCACTGGCGGGGTCAGAGAAGCAGCACTCCCACCACCGTGCGCCAGGGAAAAGGGGGAGCGAATCGGGGTGATCTTCCTTTCCCAATCCTCACCTTCCTTGGAGACTTGGCAGCGGGCCACGCGGAGAGGTAACCCCAGTTCTCAGACACCGGCCATGCAACGCGCCAACCTGCCTTCTGAGTGGGAATTGGGCGCGGAAGGACAGAAAATACCCCGAGAGGCTGATAGAGAGAACAAGGCTGATGCCCACAGAGGATACAACATCTCACTTAGAATTAACAAGGGCTGGGATGACCAAAGCCTTTACTGTCAGAGCTGAATTTGAGGGAAAACAAGCTCAGGCTCAAAAACGAGGACTTGTGACCTTTCAAATAAAGGCAGAGGATCAAAGTCAGGAACACTGATGCTGACTGCCAGAAGCCCTGGGGATGCCGACCCTTCCCCCTGCACCATGCATGAACTCTGGTATTCACCGCCCAGTTCAACAAAGAACAGAACAGAAAAGAGAGAGAAAGAGAGAGAAATTGCTGAATAAGCAGCAAGCTGCGCTCTCCTGAGCTCCTTTAAATCTGATTGCACAAGGCTGCTCCAAGTTGCAAGAGGAGGGAGGAGGCATGTGTCCAGCAAATTCACTAGTGTTGGTCTTCTGAGTTGGCAAGACTTTCTCTCTCTTGGTAACAAATTAGTAAAGCAGGAGATGATGTATTTGGACAGATCATCCCCTGAACTGCACTGGCTGCCATCAGTTTTCTTGGCCTGGTGTTTATCAGTGGTGTTATTCTATCCCAACAGCCTTGAAGACTGTGTCGCATAAGGGCACCAGATGATTCTGCACACACAAGGAAGACGTATCCTGTTTTGGATTCCCGGCGTGCGCGGGGAAGCAGGTTGTTAGCGCGCTAGGCGATATCTGATCTGCCTTTTCTGCGCTGAGTTATGTCAGCCTTGCCATAAGGCAGCCGGAGAGACTGCACAAGGGTTTGCTCATGTCTGATGTGCCGTCTGTTGAAGATGGTTAAACACGGCTATAGAGACAGAGGCCTGCCACACACACGCACGCACGCACGCCAAATCTCTGCGTGGTGTCAGAAGTGAACGGGCAGGTAGGGATGCTGGTCAACTCGTCAGCGTTAAACTTGCATTTAAGATTTGAAACTTACTGGAGAAATGACCCATCTTCATAAAAGAGTTATCAGCTTTGCATGGTCAAGCCCAAACACCTAAAGAGGAAACCCAGCCAGGACAGTGTTCTACCGTGCAGAGGTACAAGGGCACAGCTTTAATGCACATTCGCCTATTTTAATGCACATTAAAGTGTCACTTAAAAACTGTGCTCTTTACTTAATGCACATTAGGACAAGCTAATGCACATTTTTTTGGTACCTCACAGTGGAGGTACTAGATTTAATGCGCATTAACTAAAGTGTGTTAATGCATGTGTAGATGTGCCCTTGGGTGCAAGTATGCAATGGGCTCCAAAGCCCCTGCCTACCACGAGGTTTCTGTAGCAAAGAAGTGCCAGTAGCAATCTTACCTAGGAGGAAGGGCACATGCTCTTGTCCATCAACTTGCCAGAAGCAAGAAAGGCTCGTTAAATGTTCCAAACTGCTTTTTCTTTAAAATCCTGGGTGTGTCAATAAAGATGGTCCCCAAGGAAAGGAATTTAAATTAGACTGCAGACTGTAGTTTGAGGCTTTGCTTTGCCTTTCCTGGCTGATGCATCTCCCCGCCATCTTACACCTAACAAAATATAAGCAGCCCAAATGCCCCGAAATGCATGGAGTGCTATCTAACACCTGGCCTCTCTGGGCACCATAGCATCACCCACATGAAGCAATGTGCAAGACCGGGCCTTAAAATAGTCAAGTAGAGGGCTCAAAAGCTGTACCTGCAAGAGGGCAGACGAGTCACAGCTCTCAGCTCCTCCCTTTCATTCCCGCCACAATGCTTCAATGCTTCCCAGTAGAAGAAAGCATCAGAAGTGGTCTATGGCGCCGTCGCTCTGTCCTTAACCCGCCATGCTGTACCAAGCTACCGCAGGAGGCTCCCAGCTCTGGTGGAGTTTGCATATTGCACAATGAACCAATTTACAGACTGAATTTTGAATCAATAAAATGTGGGCTCTTTTATATCTATAATCACCTTAATACAAGCAGCTTAGAATACTTATTAAGACTAAAGCTGTTCATAGCCTCCAGCCTGCACTCGGTCTTACTATATTGTTTACTTTTGTATGTTAATGTCAGATTTTTCACATTACTTGAACGATTATATATATATATATATATATATATATTGCTTTGGCAGCCCAACAATACTCTCATCATAAGAGGGAAATGCAGCCTCTTGAATAATATCTCCAAAAGTTCATGCAAAGCGCTGTAACTAGATGTAAGCTAAGTAAACCCAGCGCAGTACTTTTTAATTAAATATTTTTCTTGGGGCCTGTCCATGAGCAATAAAGCTTTCTCCGAAAATACGCCGTGAAGGAAATTCATAAATCTTCAGCTTATCTTGTGGTATGTTTTCCAAAGATCTGAACCTTTGATCAGCTACACAAATTAATTTTCCATTTACATAAAACAGAAAATGTATTTACAGTAAAACTAAGCAAGCTCAGCGCTCCGCGTTAACATGGACCTTGGCCGCAGCTCAAGAGTCTTTCGTGCTGGCTGTTCTCAATACCTGATGTCGTCCGGTCCCGTGTCATGCTAGACGTTTTGGGGTTTCGACATACCCGACGCGGTGTTTTGGGTCAGCGCTTGCGCCCCGAGAGCTTCCTCCATTCATCTCTGTCGCCTTTACTGCGACTCCATCATCTAGCTGGGGAGGATGTCCTCTGAAGCCCATCAACATCCCTCCTTCACCTGCGGACCGGACGGCAGTCAAATAACCTTTCAAGCAGCTAGTCCCTCCGAGGGTGATGGCATTACAACTGTCCCATGAGCTAACAACTGAGCTGAAGGGGAAAACCAGGCTTCCTGCACGGAAGTCCCGTTTTGGGTTGGCCAAGCCGCCACATGGCGACAGAAGAGATCGAACCTCTCGAGGAATGCATTGTTCTTGCAAACCCTTGGGCAGGCTCCTTCTCATGCCTCTGCTTATATGAATGGGCTTCTTCCCCCAACCTGCCTGCACAAATGTTTTTCATGTACCTTTTGCCTGCCTGGGGCTAAGCCCCCACTTCTGGAAGTCAGACCCCCTGGGTACGTGGCGAGACCAGTGTAATGAGACTCCTCTCTAATGAGAGAGAAGCCGGCTTCCCAGCACACCATGACTCCTCTTAAGAAAAACAATACTTTGATCGTGCAGGGAAAAAAGCAAATGCTGCACAAAAGCACAAACTTCTGCCTCTGTAAGCACATAGCCGTGCAAACCAGAGCGCTTTCCCTCATGTGCTCGCCACATGCCCCTACACGAAACAGAAAGCTGTCACTGTTGACAGTACCGTGCCTGCCCAGAAAGCCCTCGTTTGCTGTATTTGACAGCAGCACAATAGTTTCCAGATCGCTGCCTCCATCTGGTTTGTCCGCAACAAGGTGTGAATATTTCAGTAATGATGCACGCTCATTTTCAGAGCGTCTGCGAGTCTCCAGGCGGAGACACGAATCTCCGGCCATTTTAGATTTCCGATCAACCGGGCAAGTGCAATTGCTTTTCTTCCAAAAAAGAATTGCATTGAATTGGCATTCGGTTGCATCTTCTACACGATGCCACAAGGAGGGATGAATCCTGCAGCATGGTGACCCCGGTGAGTCGGCAGCAATCCCCACTGGCTTCACTGATCATCTTCCACTTGATCCTCCCGGCAGCCAAAGGTCTTTTGCAGCCCTAATGCTGACGGATCAACCTGAAGGCATGGGGAGGTGAGTCAGTGGAAGCATGCAAAGAGGCTAACTAATCCACTTGGAAACAGGAGGATGTTTCCTGCATGACACAGCCTTGACTGGGCCAAATTCACAATCATTTCTATTTGTGATGTGTTGAGCCTGAAAACAGCAGCTTTTTCCCCTTTCTGGAGACAGGCCGGAGCTGACACTGATACATGGAAAACCCTCCCATTTTTGCACTGCAACCAGGATAAGCTACTTATCCATTTCTTTCCTCCGCTGTGCGTCAAAGATAAAATCTTTGGGTAAAATCCATGCAAATCCATCTCCTTCATGCAATCACATTTTCATTCTCAAGCCTTGGCTTTGCTTCCTTAGCTTGGAAATTTTGCTTAGCCAGATTTATTCAGAGACAAGACTCCCATGATTCTCAGTTATTATCCGGGATTGCAAGGTGCTGAGCTATCACGGCGATGAAAACAGAACATATATAGCAACTAATTTGAGCGATAGTCTCATAGTTCCTTGTCTCTAACTAGCATAAACCGCTTACGTTACCACTTGTGTTATTACCGGTAACATCCTCATGGAGTTCAATCCCCTTGAAGCTATTGAGCCAACTTTATTTGAAGAAAATAGGTTTTTAACAATGTAAAGTTAGCAGGCATTTTTTATTTAAGGACAAAAATCCTACGTCTACTGAGAATTTTTGCCATACATAAGATTCTGACTTCGTGTAGCTATACAAAAGAAATATGAGCAAGGTACAAGAAATAATTGAGGAAATTCAGAAATAGAAACCTATATTTCACCATCTATCCCTTCTCCAGATTGTTAAGCGATAACAGAGTATTTGATCATCACAGCATGGGTAAAGTCAGGTACATAGGAATGAATGGGAATGAGCACCACGATTTGTACTCTGCTGACAGTGTAAGAAAAATGTGAGGGATAGTTTACAATATAAAGTAAAAACCTTTGCTTTGGGGCTTGTATCCGATACAGTTTAGTGTAAAAGTTATAACCTGTAGACCTTAGGATATTTTTGGTTATATAAATATGGGGAGAAACACATACTGCACTGCATCACTAGGGAGAAATTAAAAAAGGGAAGATTGTTCAGATTTTCAACAGGCGCGGGTTCATGCAACGCCCTCTTATTTCTGAGATGTGGATTTGTACATGCAAGCAAGTAGAGAGCTTACGAAAACAGGACTGAAAATACCAGTTAAAACCAAGCCGTCTGCTGGTAGGAGCTCGACACTTCAGCTAAGATTCATATAAAACCGTATTAATGCCTACGGTTCATCTTCCGAGATGACCCCTTAACCATTCACCTGATTTTCAAAAGTATCATGCTTATCAAATTCACCCAAGGAACCTCGTATGCTTACGTCGGGCACTTGTGAGCGTGCAGCGTTCCCTTATTCACGTACCTGAATACATACTTAGAAGGCAAACTTCAAATACCTGCGTTTTGGAGACCGCGTCCCTCGTCCCCATGCCGGTTCCCGATGTACCTTCTTGCTGACCTGCCCCGACTTTCTCCTGCATTGGGCGTTTTGCACAAACCTGCCCGTGCCCAGGGCATCGGGGTATTTTGCAGCCAGCTGCCCGAGCAGAATGCAACCTGGGCATCGCACCGAGAGCCCAGCAATGGTGCGCGAATGACGTGGGGCGCTTTCTGTCCCCCCTCCTCCGCCTTGTTTTAATTAGAAATAACAAATTGTGACCATAGCCTGACATTTGTTCATCCTTTAGAATAAATTGCTTCCTAGCGTTATATTTTGAGATTACGGTGGGCTTCCCGTGTTTGTACTGGTTCTTACTAGCTCATAACAAACCATGAAATTCATTACTCCCGCCGCGACTGACCCATGAGAGATGCCAGCCACGCTGAGATTCACACAGAATCTGACTCGTGGAAATTAAAAGGTTTTATTATTCCCCCTCCGAGCTTATATAACTGAAATTTTCGGTGGCAGAATTTCTAAAACGATTGTGCGCAAACTATCTCATTGTTTTGCCTAAGGAGTATGAATATTAAACCCAGGATAAAAATAATTTGCTAAATATTAATTAATCTGCATGGATAATTTGAACAGGCTTCTTGATAACATGCTGTCTGATCTGCAAGCTATTTCATTGGCTTCCCCCCACCCTACCCCCCACAACCATTTGGATTTTATGTAAAAGGAATAGATTTAAGAGTAAAACTTCTTCAGGGGTAATTTACTGGTAATTAAGGCAACACATTCTGACTGAAAAAAGTGCTTAAAAATTGTCTCTGCCTCACAACGTTTAAATAGGGAAGGGATTGTCAATCATAGGCCATTGGCTTCTTCCAAAGCTCGATCAAGAATCTGCTCTAAATGCCACATACAAATAGCCAGCTCTTCCGAGATCCTTAAACCGGTAAGCATTTTCAGCTCTTGGATAGCTATGCATTGGAAACACAGATTAACCCAAATCCTCAGCAAACATGACTCAGGTGAACTGAGTAAGCTACCTCCGTTGAAACCCCGAGTCCCTTATAATACTAGGGGGTACAGTGCTGTTGTAGCTGTGATGGTGCATTCATTTATAACACGTTAGCTCGGATAAATCTGTTCTCCTCATTGCAAAGCATGACAGCGGTCAAGGGAGTATTAAAACCTGGTACCTTTATCTTGATGTACATGGAAACTCAACTAAGCATCATCATTCTGCACGGAGAAAGTCATGATCTGAAGGGAGTGAAGAATATACTGAAGTAGGGCTGGGCGAAATTTCGCCCGGCATTTCATTTTGAAGCTGTTTCGATGCGTTTCGAGCTCGAAACGGTGAAATCAAAACAAAACAAAAGCCCTTGAAACAGCTTCGAAACTCAACAAAGGCACTCAAAACGTTTCGTTTTTCAAAACCAGGCTTACTTGGCTTCAGCGCCGGTCTGAGCCGGCAGCACCAGCCTCCTGTCATCCGGCAGGCAGATCGGGGGCTCACCCACACCCCCGAAGGGCTGCAGGGGCTGTGCTGGACTGCTCCTGGGGGTGCGACCCCGATCTGCCTGCTGGATCACAGGAGGCTGGTGCTGCCGCCCGGGGGCAACGGCAGCACCGATTTTCCAGCGCTGGCTGCAGAGTAGCCTGTGGGCGAAACGGCAAAACAGTTTCGACTAAACGAAACAGAACAACGCTCTCAAAACGAAATACTTCCGTCGAAACTGAAGTCGAAGCAGAAGAGTGCTGTTTCGCACAGCCCTAATATTGAGCCTGGGTCAATCCAGACTCGGACCCTGTCCTCAGGACATCTTCCTTCTCTAAAGAGCTAGGAAGGTGAGTCCCACCATTGTGAACCATGTCTGCCTATGTCCTTAGACCAACACGGCTACAACCAACAACCCCCCTGCTCTTCTCGCACGTCCCCTACTTTCCCTAGCTAGAAACAGCATGGGAAGGACTAATTGAATAGATAGGAGAGTCCATTCATCGCCTACGGATGCCAACGCAAATGATTCCCACCAGTGCCAACCGCCTGGGACACTTCCTCCGACTTGTGCCCTGCACCGGGGAGCTGCTGATCTGCGGCGATCAACTGTGCGCTGCGCTGTCTGTTGCTCCCTGACTCACGTCCCACCACAAGGCCCAGATCTGAAGGAACCTGCCTTATAATTATCCCTCTCCATGAGATCATGGTGGCACATCAACCCTGGTAGAGCGAGCTCCGGCAGCAAGCACTGCCATGGCTTGTGACATCAAACTGCCGTGCACAAAACTGTGGCTTGTATTTAACAGAGAGGGGAAAGGCATTATTTAATAGCACCGCTTCAATGAGCCATTATTTGTTAAGCCTGCTGAAAAAAACCGCAGGCCATTTCTTCGTATTTTTTCCTACCCCACTGTGCGGCACGAAGCATGATCTTCAAAGGATGAAACAAGCGTGTTTGCTAAACATTAGCAGACTAAATACATCAGCCTTCGAGAAGCAATTATAACTGCTCGAGACTGGAGTGGGTCTCGTTGTGTTGTGGTTCAGAAAGCATTTTGCTGACTGCTCGAGAGCGGGCTGCTCTTCAAAGGGAGACCTTCGCGACAACGAACAAAACGTCTCTCTCCGATGAAATCAGAGCCAGGTGGAGATCAGAAGAAACGTGGCTTTTCTCGGCAAGGGATGCGTTTACGGGAGCTCTTTGCACCCGAGCGCTGGGTCCTACCGAGGAAGAATTTGGGTGCTATAAGGTACAAAGGCTGACAGAAAATCTCTTGCTTAGCTGCCACTTAGCCTCAGGGATGCCCAAAGCTCTGCAGGCATCTTTATTTCTTTACTTTTTTACTTTAAACTCCTCCTAGAGCTGCTTCCCTGGGCCTGCCCCTTGCACAGTCTTTGGCAGGAATATAGAAAGCAGGGACCAGAGCCCTCTCCCCCTTCCCAGCAACTACAAGGCTACTGAAATTTGCTCTATGTGGCCAATGACTTTGGCACTGTTTATTCCCCTCTAGCACAACCTCAACAGAGCGTGGCGAGACCCCCCGTCTCAGAAAAGCCCGAAACCTGGTCACAAAAACCCTCTCCTGGTCACAGGTCCTGCTCAGTCCTTTGAAAGAAAGGGAGCAAGCACCCAGGCTCAAGAGATGGGTGGACCAGAGAGATCCTCCCTATGGTGGTATGCCGCGGCGAGGGGCAGGACCTTCACTATCTCCTATTTACCACCACTGGTTGACTCCCCAACCAGCAGGATGGCTAGTGGACATCCTTAACCCTTCCTACACACTGGATGGGGAGCCTGGACGTCTATATGTGAACCCCATGTGGCAGGTACCTCAACCCTTTCTTGGACCAGACTCTAGGCCAATGACACAACCCATTTGGGATGCAACAACAACAAAAAAATCACAAACACGCTTATTTCGATGCATGTCAGGTGCCACTACGTCAGGCCGCGGCCCAGGTAAAGTATTCACATTGCCTACCCTTCTTCTGAAGGCATGCAGCTCAGCACCAAAAAATGTTCCTGCTCCAGAAAAACTCTCATCATCACTGTATTAATCTGCAGCGCCATGCGAGGAACCCGATGCGAGAGGTGCTAGACACGTCTCGCAGATGGGAGACCGTAGGTGGACAGGAAGGGGACAGTTCAAGATGCGCGTGACACTTATAATTAGCAGAATAACCCGCAATCACAGAGCAGCAGCAGCTGCCCTATTAGCTGCCATGCTCTGCTAAACCAGTCCTGGGCCAGGCAGGATTTTTACTGCTTACATTTCTAACTAATCTAATTTTTGAAACCTTTGCCAGGATTTCACTGAGCAAACCTGCAGTGACTGCTGATGAAAGACACTTTCATGCATATGCAGGCCCGGAGAGTTTGTCTGAAGATACAACAGCTCATGTTCGCTGCAGAGGACAAGTCAAGACAGCTGGATTTTATTTTCAACTCTGCTACTGATGCGTTGTGTCACCCTGGGCAGGTCCCTTCACCTCTCTCAGCTCGTTTCTCCGTGCCGACTGCACTTGCTCACACCTGGAAAAGTAGTGTCACCATCTTGGTGGGTGGAAGAGTTTTATAAGGAATGCACAGAGCATTACTGGATGGTTTTCCGCTGGCATAAGTCCATCACCTATCTCCAAAGCTTTTGAGCGCGTTATACGCAGAAGCAGAAGTAATTCCGAATGCAATCCTTTGCGGCGCTTCTCCCTGCCTTCCCCTTGCCACCAAGAAATGAATGAGGAGGACAACATGGACGTCCAACGACAAGGGGAACGGATGCGAAGCTTGCTAGAAAGACGCCCAATCCAAGAAGTGAATCTTAAATACGCTTGCATGCATTTTTGACATGATCAAAGCCAGCTGCAATTGCTAGAAATAAAAGCATGGTATTCCTGTATAATAGAGCTTAATTGTTTTGGGAAGTGCTTAGGGGAAGGAATTGCAGATTTAGCTGCTGACTGCTTTGTCCATTGTTAGCATTGTCGCTTTGAACAGAAATAAACCACAGAGCAGCCCTGTGATGCTGGAATGCACTCGGAGGGCTCGCTCGCTGCAACCGGTCAACAGTTTATTGCCGGGGACATTTTCCTGCCTCTGGTCAGAAACAAGGTTGAACCTTTTCCTGTTTGCAATGCAATGGACTCTTCTGAAGCACTGCTAGGCCCATAACCACGCCTTACTGAAGCACGTTACTTTTATGACATGGTTTAGGGCCAGCTAACAGGTGCAAGAGCTAAACTTGTGTCCGTAGCTAACCAAACAGGGTGAGATTCCTTGCTCAGTAAAACCAAGCCAACCCCACTGATGCCAAAGCATTCGTCTTAGAGAAGAGATTTCCAAAGAAGAGAGGGATTCTCCATCCTTTGGTTTTGCACTGTCTTTTGGAGAACAAGTTCTTGCTCAGCAGGTTCAATGCAAGTCTACTTGGTGAAAATCCAAAGTTTGCCCCAGTCTCGGGAGACTTTGCCAACCATCCCATGTAGCAGAGAAGACTGCAAAGAGCCTACGCTACACGCTGGGTCTTCACCAACCCGCCAGGGTCCACAATGCAGGTAAGTCAGGGCAGTGCGTGATATATGTTGCATGCACGTGAGAGGCACATCCCCGCTGTGCCTCCGCTGGGTCATGCCGCCTGCACGGTGTTGCCACTGGGTTGTGGCGTGGCCCCAGCTAGAAGGAGGAAATGTCTGACATGCTTTCTGCTTGCGTGCGCATGAGCCACGCGCTGCTCTGTCCTCGCAGCCAGGGACTGACTTCGGCAATTCCCCCGCTGTATCGAGGGAGCCAGCGTCCTGGTCTCGCAGGCCTGACTTTCAGAAAGAAACCTGCACTCCTGGAAGTCCAAAATAGCAATGGATGCCAACAAATTATTTTCAGGGAGCAAAATGAGAAGAAGAGCTATCATGAGGTTTAGGCACCAGACCGGGGCTTAACTTTATAGTTTCACTCCAGGCTCTGCCACAGACTCCTTGCATGACCTTGGGCGAGTCATGTAACCTCTCTAGGCATCATGTAGTAGGAATGATACTTAAATCTCTGGCAAGTCTACCTCACCTGGTTAGATGGTAAGGCTCAGGTCCTTCACTAATCCCTACCTCCACTGACATGAACTAAATTAGACACCTAAACCTGGACCCTCCAAGATACCTAAGCTGTCTTATGGGGGGACCGTCTTTTATTATGTGTGCACGTGATGCCCAGGACAACAAGACTGTTGTATGCTGCCATAATACAAATGCATGATAATATGGTTAAAAAGCTGGAAGTATTTACATGGGGTAAATTTAACTCTGTAAAGCAGGTTAATCAGCAAGAATCAGAGCAGTCGTTGCCCAAGTAATTGCATCCCAGGGGTGAATGGCTGGCATTTATGCTGCAACTGGACACCAACTGAATGGGTTAAAGATAACTGAGCTAGAAGCCAGTTGACTTTCCTCCTACCTTCTGGTGCATTAAAATAAATATGCGTTTGAATGTCTGCGTTGAAGAAGAGAGGAAAAGTGCTGCTTGTGGTAACCTCGACCATCATTAGAGGCATCCTGCGCTCTCCAAAAGCAAGCTGCACCACCCCAAATAAGCAATATCCATCCACTTACAGATACACCGGGCGCTGCCAGCGTCACAGGTAGTGCTCCAAAGGAAGGCTAGCAATCAGCTCGTTATTCAGTAGAAAGGCAGAAGGCAGGTTCATCAAACACGCCTAAGCGCCGCGTTACAACGCGCCAGTTTACACGAAGTGACAAAACATGACACAACAGAAGCTGACGTGCGGGGAGAAATCCTTGGGTTTGTGAGAGCAGACAGAGCCATGTCATTCTCATTAGTGTTACCAGGAGCTGCAAGGCTCATCTCTCATGCACCACAGGGAAAATTTATACCAATTAAACAGAAAAGGGGGATGTGCAGGTATGTTTGCATCTACTAGTCGCTGAATTTCTCTCCGCAGTTTTGCTGGGGTTTGGCAAATCGAGTTTTTAGCTACATAGCAGGATGGCCAGGTCACCCCCATTGGGTCTGTGAGCTAATTAGCAGAGATTAACCTTCACTTGTTAAGCACAGCATTTGCAGAAAAGCAGGCCTCTCCCCAGCTTTGTATATGAGCATCACGTCCTGCATCGGGCAGATTCCCCGGCAGCCTGCAATTCTGCTCCTGCAGACTGCAAAGCCACTGTCACGATCAATTTAATCTCAGGCTTTCTCCTCTCCACAGTAATGCTTTTATTTTTCTATCAGATTGTTACGGAGTCATATGTTTTTACTTATTAGCCGAGGTTTAGCTGTAGACGTGACTATCTAGCCATCTAGAGTGAGGGTGAGCAAGGCAGAGAGAGAGAGAATGGCTTCAGCCATCGTGCTATAATTAGCTATACTGTCACAAATAGGCAAATACATCGCAAACGTTTAAGCAGCTTGCTCTTCCAGGCTTGCAATGTACTTTAGCACATATGACACCATTAAACCTCGGTTTTGCACATGTATTTACATGCATCAACACAACTGTTCTTTACTATGCCGCCCTGCAGACCCGATGAGAACTGCCCTGCATTCGGACTCTATGCCAACTATGCACTTGGTCCAATGGACCACATCACCCGAAGAAATCCTGGCCTCTCGCATCAGGACATGCAGTTATTTGTCCTATCGCTTCTCATTCTGACGGCGCAGTTTCATGCCATAAATCATGTGGTCCATGCTTTTGCACCTGTGATGAATCACGGGCACAGAGCTCGTTTTTCTGCAGTGCAGAGGACTCGAAAACCTCTACAGTGACGCATGCTCAGGCGGTCCACGGCTCGGGCGCTCCGAGTCATCTGCCCCTTCTGAAAATTGCAGCCAAACGTCTCGCTGCCTGCCCGAGCCCTCGGATGCTTGACAGCCGTGTCTTACCGAGCACACCTGCAGCCAATGCAGTGCAACTCAGGAAAAAAAACCCAAACAGGCGCCAAATCTTCATTATTAATATTTTCATTCCCATAAATTAAGCTTCTGATTTGCTGCCGCTGCGGCTAATCCAAACATAATTCAAAGGACAATGATGGTACAAGGAGCCCACCGGTATTTCAATGTAAGCATTCATAGTGCTCGGTGTTAAACCTGTTCCCGGCTGCCTGACAGAGGTTTGAATTCTCTGGAGAGCTCAGCTGTCCAGCCCCAACGCAGGGAAAATGCTAATGAATACAATCCAATAAATATTTAATGAACATTTCCCTTTGAGTCCTGATGTGATTAAGTAGCAACCTCATTACCAAAGTCTACCTTTCTCTTTCACTTGTGTTCCTGCACAATGCAGCAAGAGCCAGGAATATGCATATACAGTGAATTATTGGAAACATCAGTGCATGAACCAATGCAAGAAAAATCCACATGCAAAGCATCAAGTAATCTAAACAGAAATCAAATAGCTCCATAGCAACAGGAACTATTGCTAAATTTGGGAGTTTGCACAAACGAGCTGAGAAGATGAGTCGTCAGTAGGAACTTTTGGGTGAGACTTGAGACCAATTATCATTAGTAATTTGGTTGTGTCCCTGGCAGCACCTCGACACCCCAATCCAGGGAAGAACCTGCTGTGTTGGTTCCTTGCACGGACTAAAGCATCGTCCCTGTCCCAAAGAGCTCCCAGTCTAAGCAGACAAGGCTTTCATCGGTGGGAAGCTGAAACACAGCCCAGTTAAGCGACGTGGCTCAAGGTGACCCAGGGAATTTGGGGAAGAGGCAGAAACTGAATCCAGGTCTCTGGAGTCCTTCACAACAGGTCTCATCCGTCCTTTCAGCTAAGCTGTGTCTTTGCTCGGAGTCGTGCGCTGCCATTCGGGGACGGTCTGCAACCGTCTTACCTGTAGGGTCACCAACATGCCCATGACACACAACAGTTTGGACAATATAACAATGCGTATAACGCGTCTTTGCATATAACAGTTAAAGATTATGGTGCATGGACCTTATGTCAGGAAGGCAAATGCCCATTACTATTACATTTTAAACACCTACTGAACTACTGTATAAATCAGATTCAACATTTAATATTTAATGAATGCCGCATCATTTATCTCCTGGGTGACTCTCAGTGGCCTCCTGGAGGTTTCTATCTAATTCCTGGAGACTCCGGGGCAATCCTGGAGGGCTGGCAACCCTATTTACCTGCTGTGATGCACTGCTAGCTAGCAGCGGTGTGGGGTCCTATTTCTTTAAACGCTGAAACTCTGCGCACCTTCCCAGGCACCTCCAGTCCCAGTCCCTGATCAGAACAAGAAAGTCACCAGCTCCGATGGTTGTGTTGTGTTGTCTCCCCTGGGCTAGTTGAACCCCCAACTCCTGTGGGGTCCCTAATATATGACGCTTACTGCCTCCGAAACATTATATAGCCTATTCCATCATTATATTGATAATAATGCCAGCATCGTTGAGTGCAGACCCCACTGCAGAACAATCCACACATCTCACACCGTTGATACACGGAGCAAAACTGCATGACATGACCGTGTTGACTTTCATGGCAGCCTGAACTCTTCTCCACCTCCAGCACAGTCACCATGAACCCGGCGTCCTGACTCAGTGGCATCTGAGTCAGAACAATACAAACCAGATGCTGCTGTATGCTAATTAACTGGAGGCGAATGCTGATTTTTCAATGGTTTCCGCTGTACCTTTCTCATCTTAATTTTCTTCCTCTGAAACAATGCTGGTATAAGCAAATATGGCATGCAATAAAGCACAAATGAAGGCTGCAAAACACAGATGAATTGCTTTTCCACTTGAAATGTCGCTAGCCCCAAGTTGCCAGAAATCATGACACAGGCCCCACAAACCATACAATGAACTTAATGATTGAAAAACAAATAACGCTGCATTCAATTTCTTGGCTTTCTAGATCCTGAGCTGTTCAAAATACATGGTTTTAAGGGATTCGCTATAGCCGTCAGAGCTAGAAGCTGATCTAAAAGCTGCCTTTCTCTTGTAGTCCTATGATTCCAGGAGCTGGGACTTTCAGAACAACAGCAAATAGCTGGAAGTGGCTGATGCAAATGGGCAATGCAAAAAAAAATGAAGTTTTGTAACTGGTGAAAGGAATCGGTATAACTGGGATGTAGCTATGAGCGCTCAGGCCATGCTGCTGAGATAGCGGGTCTGTGTTACTGTCCCACTTTAGTAGGCAAGGTTCTTGGGGTAGATGTCCTATCTTTTATTAAAGCAACTAAATAGTTGGAAAAAAGCTCTTTGCAAGCTTTTGGGTACAACCAGCCTTCTTCAGGCATTGGGAAGAGTCTTTAGTGTCACTTTGGGGTGGCCCCAATGATTTTGGTGGCGTTACATCAGTGCAAACTTGGAGGAAGGCACCAGAGGATCAGGTCAGTCACATAACGGGGAGTAACGCCTGTTCGGAGAGGGAAGCACACATTTAAAAACACAGAAAGACTCTCCGCAGGGAGGCCTGCATCTCTCTCCGTTCTTGATCATTCCTCCCAGACCGATGACTTTTTGGCACAGATGTTACAGGCTTTCGGGCTGTGACAAAACAGCCCTTCGGTTTTGTTTTAGCTGGGACGAGCCCAATTTATGCTCCATTCATTTCCACGGTGAAAATGGGCCTTGTTACGCCACATGCATTTCAGCAAGTCCCGCGCAACAGCACTGGGAGGAGGAGGCTTGGAAGATATGCAGGGTAATGAGGGGTGTATAATTAGAACGAATCTAAAAGTGGAAAATTGGGCTTAATAACAGAATAGGCTGCTGCCTCATGTACCACGAGGGATCTCCAGAGCTAAGAATATGACAGCTCGGGCGGAGAGGCACTGCCCTTTAAATGAAGCAGACTTGTGCTGTCAGGGATCAGATGCAAGGGAACTGCATAGCACCTGCGGTGCAATTAAGTACAGAGAATGGGTTTTCGCCGAGCGGGTCCTGCTGTGGTATGATCTCTCAGGTGCCTCTGCTCCGGTCGGCGAGCAAACTATGCTTTGGGTGCCTATAGCGATCCCTCGCATGGACACGTCAGGCAAAATAACGTGTACATTCCTAATTTCTTTGAACACAAGGAAAGTCAGCAGCACCCCAGCCGGCTAGCACTCAGGAGGCCACGGGCAGACTCTCCAGCGGCAGGCTGCACGACTGACTCCGTTTGCAAACCACTGTATTGGGCGGGGAAATGTTTGGCAAAGCTGAGGATGGCAGATCCCTCGCCGGGTGTGAGCAAGCAGGGGTGATGCAGCTCTTGAAAGTATCCGTGCATTGATGGAGATGGGCTGTTCTCACCGGGGGTAGATGACAGGACAAGGAGCAA
This sequence comes from Alligator mississippiensis, assembly GCF_030867095.1. Classification (NCBI taxonomy): domain Eukaryota; kingdom Metazoa; phylum Chordata; order Crocodylia; family Alligatoridae; genus Alligator; species Alligator mississippiensis. The sequence continues at coordinate 3,629,953 of NC_081835.1, forward strand.
TGGGCTCACGCTGCAGCAAGGGATGTTGAGGTCGGATATAAGGAAACACTCTCGCTAGGAGGGTGGTGAAGCACTGGAACAGGTTACCCAGAGAGGTTGTGCACTCTGCATCCTTGGAGGACTTTAAGACCCAGGACTTTAAGACCCAAACGCTATTTCAACAAGCGATGAGGACCCATTGCCCAGTGATTGGAGGTGTTTAAGACCCAACTAAACAAAGCCTTGGCTGGGATGATGTAGTTGGGGCTGGTCCTGCTTGGAGCAGAGGGCTGGACTAGATGTGACCTCCTGAGCTCCCTTCAACCCTCCTTGTCTGTGATTGTATGCACAGGGGCCCCCAAAGGATGGGCGGGCTGACCAAGATCTCTGTGGTCAAGAGCCTCGCTGGACGGTCAGATCCATCACTGCCAAAACTGGAACATCCCTCCAGCCTCCCTGGCAGATGTGGCACCTTATTCCCGATGCCCACGTGGAACAAAGTTCACTTGCTGGATGGCAAGGAGAGGACAGATGGCCTGGTGGTTAAAGGACTAGGGTGTGATTCGTGTCTCTGCCACACTCTCCCCAAGGCATCACCTAGGGCCAGATCCACAGAAGCATTTTGAGATGCTTAACCTTATTAAGGTGCCTAAACTCTCACTGACACCCCTGACACCTCCTTCAATCCTCCACCTGTTAAAAAATGATGAGGATAGCCCTTCCCTTGCTCTGTTCCTCACTGACATGGGTATGGGCCACGTTCCTCCCATAGGGACTATGGTTTGCGGAGGGAATGGCAACAGACGGGCTAATTAACACAAGCAGTCGTTTGCTAGCACACAGGCAGGCTATAATGCTATTTAAAAAAAAATGTGGAGGTGCTTTCTACTTGCTGTGCCATCACACTGACTACGCAAGCCCCGGGGTGACATCTGAGAGCTATGTTTGCCCTTCCGCCGAGACCAGGATCATTCGCTATCAAGAATGCAAACAGTAACCTTGTGCTTAGTATCACGGACGCCTGCTTGGATGTACTAGTCTCTGCCGCAGCACAGGGCACCTCCGAAGCGGCGGCCACGGTTGCTGCTAAAAGGGCAAATGGCAAATGGACAGCTTACTCTGCAGAGGTGTGTGGCCTGCAAGAAGAACGGGATCCACCTGATGAAAAGCGTCTTTGCAGACAGGCTTGCTAACCTAGTGAGGAGGGATGGAGGACGGAGACCAAGGTCCTGAGTTAAGTGGTGGAGGAAGAGCAAGCAGGAGGGAGAAATGGGAGATGCTCTCACACATCCTGAGAAATCAGGGCAATCAGCTATTTGGGTGCTTGTACCCAAATGCACAGAGCCTGGGAAACAAGCAGGAAGCATCGCAAGACCTTGCACAGTCCCAGAGCTATGACGTGATTGCAACAACAGAGACGTGGTGGGAGCTCGCATGACTGGAGCATTGTCATGGATGGGGACACACTGTTCAGGAAGGTCGGGCGGGGAAAAGAGGAGGAGGAGGAGTTGCACTTTATGTGAAAGAGCCATATGATTGCTCAGAGCTCCAGTATAAAACTGGAGATGGGCCTGTTGCGAGTCTCTGGGTTAGGGTCAGAGGGGAGAACAACAAGGGAGATGTGGTGGTGGGGGTCTGCTGTAGACCACCAGACCAGGAGGATGAAGTGCATGAGGCTTTTTTCAACCAGCTAGTGGAAGTTTCTTGCTTACAGGCCCTGGTTTTCATGGGGGGCTTCAATCACCCTGACATCTGCTGCAGAGCAATACAGCAGTGTGCAGGCAATCCAGGTGGGTTTTGGAGAGGGCTGGGGACAACGTCCTGGTGCAAGTGCTGGAGCGGCCAAAGAGGGGCCATGCTTTTCTTGACCTGCTGCTCACAAACAGGGATGAATTGGTGGGGAATGTGGCAGTGGATGGCAACTTGGGCAGCAGTGACCACGAGATGACTGAGTTCAGGATCCCAAGGAAAGGAAGGATGGAGAGCAGCAGAGTAAGGACCCTGGACTTCAGAAAAGCAGATTTTGACTCACTCAGGGAACTGATGAGCAGGATCCCCTGGGAAGCCAGTCTGAGGGGAGAGGAGTCCAGGAGAGCTGGCTGTACTTCAAAGAAGTCTTACTGAGAGCACAGGAACAAACCATCCCGATGCGCAGGAAGACTAGCAAGTACAGCAGAAAACCAGCTTGGCTTAGCAGGGAACTCTTCAGTAAACTAAACCACAAAAAGGCAGCTTATAAGAAGTTTAAACTTGGACAAACAGCTAGGGAGGAGTATAAGAGCATTGCTCAGGCATGCAGGGATGGAGTCAGGAAGGCCAAAGTGCAACTGGAGTTGCAGCCAGCAAGGGATGGGAAGGGGAACAAGAAGGGTTTGCACAAGTTTGTCGGCAGCAAAAGGAGGATCAGGGAAAGTGTGGGGCCCTGACTGAATGGGGAGGCAGCCTGGTAACGGAGGATGCAGAAAAATCATGGAGCAGGTCCTCAAGGAAGCAATTTCTAAGCACTTGGAGGAGAAAAAGATGATTAGGAACAGTCAGCATGGATTCACCGGGGTCAAGTCATGTCTGAGCAACCCCATTGCCTCCTATGACGAGGTGACTGGCTCTGTGGATGCAGGAGACCAGTGGATGTGGTGCACCTTGATTTTAGCAAGGCTTTTGATATAGTCTTCCACAACATTCGTGCAGGCGAGCTAAGGGAGTACAAGTTGGATGAATGGACTATATGGTGGACAGAAAACTAGCTGGAGCATCAGGCTCACAGGGTAGTAATCAATGGCTTGATCTCTAGTTGGCAGCCAGTATCAAGTGCAGTGCCCCAGGGGTCAGTCCTGGGGCCGGTTTTGTTCAATGTTTTCATCAGTGACCTGGAAGATGGGATGCAGTGCACCCTCGGCAAGTTTGCAGATGACAGCAAGCTGAGTCGGGGTGGGGAATAGTGGATACACTGGAGGACAGGGCTAGGATTCAGAGAGACCAAGACAAATTGGACGACTGGGTCCAAAGAAATCTCCTGAGGTTCAACAAGGACAAATGCAAAGTCCTGCACTTAGGACAGAGCAATCCCATGCACCGGTGCAGGCTGGGGGTGACGGGCTGGGCAGCAGCTCTGCAAAAAAGGACTTGGGGGTGACAGTGGGCAATAAGATGGATACGAGCCAGCAGTGTGCCCTTGGTGCCAAGAAGGCTAACGGCACCTGGGCTGCATTGGCAGGAGCGCTGCCAGCAGATCGAGGGCAGTGATTCTTCCCCTCTGTTCAGCACTGGGGAGGCCACATCTGGAGTGCTGTGTCCAGCTGTGGGCCCCCCACTACAGAAAGGATGTGGACACATTGGACAGAGTCCAGTGGAGGGCAATGAAAACAGTTCAGGGGCTGGGGGACAGGACTGGTGAGGAGAGGCTGAGGGAACTGGGCTGATTGAGTCTGCAGAAGAGAAGACCGAGGGGGATTGAACAGCAGCCTTCACCTCCCTGCAGGGGGGCTGCAAAGAGGATGGAGCTGGACTGGTCTCAGTGGGGGCAGACAGGAGAAGGAGCAATGGGCTCAAGATGCAGCAAGGGACGTTGAGGTTAGATATTAGGAAGCATTTTCTCACTAGGAAGGTGGAGAAGCACTGGAAGGTTACCCAGAGAGGTGGTGGACTCTCCATCCTTGGAGATTTTCAAGACCCGGGTAGACAAAGCCTTGTCTGGGATGATGTAGTTGGGGCTGGTCCTGCTTTGAGCAGGGGTTTGGACTAGATGCGACCCCAAGCTCCCTTTGACCCTCATTTTCGGTGATTCTAAGAACCGCTGCCCCATGCTTGTAATTGGAGAGGGAAGATGTCTTATTATCTGGACGTGCTCCTTTGGTTGGCCGAGTGTCCTGCCACAACCGGAGCATTTACGATTAACCATAGAGCGTCATTTCCAAGGAAACCAGCCATCCGCTGGCTGAGGAAGGATAACAGCCCCACATGCCAGGCGGCAGGATAGTTTCTTCCACCACCACCCCTCTCCTTGCCAGCTGACAGCAGCACAGCACCCTCCTTACCAAGCGTGGAGCACCCCCCTAGCCTGGCCTCCACCACTTCAGTCCACACCTTGGGAGGAAAAAATGATGCTAAAATCGACGCCCACATTTTGGGCTGCACTTTGTGCCGGGTCCACAGGAGTGAGGACAGGAGGAAACAACCCTCTCTTCCCTGCACACCCATTATAAGACCTCACACCCTCCAGCCCACTATAAGACACTGAGCTCACCAGTGCAAGACGGCACGCGCTCCTCCTGCGTGCTGGAGAAGAGAGGGCCTGTGGCCTGAACCCCATGCATGTATTTTGTATATTTTTAAAGCATTTTTCCTGGACGGACTGGAGACAGCAGTGCCCCCCCACCCTCCTAAGGATGGGCATCCTTTATTTCTGCAACAAGCTTGCTTCTAAGAAACTACGCATGCTTCTATTCAAAGCAGAGACACAAGTGACCGGCTTATTTTTCAATGACATCTCTGGCATTTTTTCCAGGGAGAAGCGGAAACAGCTGGGTGGACCCAGATATAGCAGTCTGTGTCCAGTTTATGGACGCTTTCTAAGCAAAGAGACCTGCCCTGCTTTTGGGAGCGGCGGGGACCCTCCAGAGCCCTGAGCAAGCACAGAGGAAGGATAAAGGGATGCCATTCTGCTTTGCCTCCCTGGAAGCAGCTCGGTGCTGTTGCTCAGTCCTGTATTTTCAGTCCCCAACTCCCTTGAGACCCCGGCTCCTTTTCTGTTTGCTAACGATGCACCCACTGGTAGTCAGGACGGCTTCAACAATGCCGTCATTATTCCTCCCCTTCGCCCCGTCTCCAGCGCTGCACTGCGAACGCCATAAACACTCCCAACAAAACCGCGGCGTTGGCTGAGCAACATGGGAGCCCTGGCATTTCAGCTCCTGCATATGCCTCAATGAGACGAGGGTCCCCTTTGCACAGGGGCCTTGGAAAAGAAAGCAAAAAAAAATGGTGTGGGGGGGAGAACCACTTTATGTGACAAGCAGATAAACTAAACTCATTTAAGGTATAAGTAGATCAGGCAGCTAATTAAGGAAATAGCCGATAACTTAATCAAGATCATTAGGGAAATCAGCAGGCTGCTGCATTGATTTAAATGGTAATGTAACCAAAATATGCTTGCGTAACCAGAGCTTTTTAAAAAAAAAGACCGTCGGGGAGGCGTGCTTGTGTCCACAGGCAGCACAGCCATGTAACACTGCTTTCTTGTATTACACCAAAAGCTGCGTACCATCTGAGGCTGATTCAGGAAAACACTCAAAACTCCTGGTCGTTTCCTACAGACAGAAGGTTTAATCATCTCCAAGCGTCCGCCACAAAAATGCAAAGCGAATGATTCACGCAGTGAGAAGCATTTGCCTTCCGAACAAGAACCGTCTTCTGCTCGAGAATGCAAAAAATACATGTTCCTTCTCTCGACAGAAATCGAATCAAGCAAAGTCAGGCCGTAGGCCACTTGCTCGTGCTGTTTTGCATCCACTTCACTCTTTCGCTAGCTCCTACTGGGACTGCGTGCGGGTCCGCGGGCAGGGATATACAGTCACTCCACCAGCATCCATTTATTTATCTGTCTCTCTGCTAGGGGACAGCTTACCATCTGACAGATGTTATCAGGAACACGTATAGTTTCGGCTGCATGATCTCCGTTGTTACCTTCCGTCGACCAGCACCGTGCTCTCAAATTTTGGTAGCTGGGTATTTTCAGAAACGCCCTAATCCCCACCCCTCTATTTGTTCTGTCTGTACACACATGACCACTGTCTGCCTCTCTAATTACTCCACCAGTTGCACAGATAAAAACTTCTGCTGGAAGGAGGCAGGAATCCTAAAGCATACAAGCGATTTGCACTGGCTAAACAAATGCAAATACAGGAGGATGTTAAACCCATCTATAGCAGCAAACTGCCTGAGTAACTTAATATGGACCGGCATTCGGGAGAAGAGATGTTAGTTTGCATTTTGCTAGAAGCAGCCTTTTTTTTTTCCCCCACCCAAACACGTGTCAGTCATGATTAATTGCTGAAGTTTGGCAATGGAACCTGCTTAATTCCAAACATATTCAAAAAACACTAAGTTTTTACTAGAAAATAATTTGTAGTTGCTGCAATTTCTGTTTCATAGTTGGTCTAATAAAAGGTACCATCTCTAAACCACGAGTTCTGGATTTTTGCACTTCTATTAAGTTTTTACTAGGTACTTGGAAGTCTTTGTTTTACTTAAAAGAAATGAAAGCTTTACTTTGCATTAGAAGGATCCCACGTTCCCATCAGACTTTATGCTAACAGTTTCAATTAAAAAAAAAAAAAGTCAACATCCAAAAGCTAAAAATAACAACACGGTATCTCATATTAAATACAGCTGTCAAAAGGTTCAAGATTTGCATTTTGTCATTCCACACAAAGCCCAGAACAGCTGAGATGACATACGCTACGTTTTGAAACCGAGAGCTAAAGATAAGCTGCAGACTCCCACAGAGTTTTACACCTAACGGAGTCGAAAACTAGAAGCGGTCGAGAAGCTGGCAAGAGACAAAGTCCCAGTTGTGTCAAAGTTTTACAGCTTCTCTGGGTAAGCATGTTAGCAAGACGAACGCTATCTAGACACTATGAATAGCCGACGTCAGTAAAATCCAGCCTCGGCGCTGTAATTCAGCAGCAGTTACTGCAAGTAGCACAGTATTTCAGCCGGCGATGTCAGTCTCGGTGCCTACAAGCAAAAGCCACGCTGAGTTTGCAACCGGGTCAAACAAAAATTCCCGTGGAAATGCCCTTTTGGACGTAAACACTCAAACTTTGCCTTATGCTTTCCTTCAAACACGATTACTTACCGAGGCTAGACGGGCATTTATTTCACGTGCAGAAAACTCGCCGTGCAAAGGGGAAGGGAAAAGGAAAGGGAGGAGGAAAAACGTCTCTCCGATGTCTTCTTAATGAGAAAAGTGTGGTGGCTGGAGCACGCGGCAGAAGGCTTGCTGGGGCCCTCTGGGGTACTCGGCGAGAGGTGGAGACGCATTCTCACGCAGGCCGACCGACTACAGCGCTGCCATACCGGCTCTCCACGAGCCCGGACACAGCGAAGTTACTTAGGTCATTTGGTGAGTTAAAGCTCTCCGGCTGCTGCCTCCAGTGTTCACAAAGCAACGCCCACCGCAGTTTTAGCTTATTGGAGAAAATGGTGAGCCATAACCCAATCCTGTGCTTTCACCCAAATTTACATCCCACCGGAGCCAACACTCCTTATAGGCCTGTCGAGAAAGTTACCTTGCCAATGTATAAAGGAAGAAAACACCCAGTTTCCTATACTTGAAAGCTTCCTATCTGGTTTGGAAGTGAGAGGGGCATCTCCAAAACACAAATTCACTTATTAGATGGATACAATATGATTTAAACAAACCAACAAAAGAAATCAGGAAGGGAAATATTGCGGTTCCAGTCAAAGCAGCCCTTGTGGCTATAATTCATGGTGCTACTGCCATACCCAAACCACGATTGCATCGCGTAAGAAAAAGATCAGAAAAATAGTTAGCACGTCCCAGCGAAAGCAACCACAAACTTTGCAAAGTGTCCAAAAAAAAAAGTCTCCTGGTAAATAGCCCCCTGGACGCTGTTCACGTGTGGGGTTCTCGTTTCCATTGAGTATCCTGCTAGGACCGTAGGTGTAGACAGGATCCATCCTTTTTGCTGCACGCCAGACTCTCGTGCTCAGCCATGTTGTTCAGTTCTGACATTTGGGCCGAGTTAACGCCTACCAGCAAAATGATAACGCCGCAGAGGTGTGACCTTCCAGCTTCCTACTCCATGCACAACGCCCTGGACCCCTTCTGCTCCTTCTTCAAACTATGGCAGGGCAAGGAAGAGGAAAAGAGCCCTTGAGAAAACGTCACAAGAGCCAGACATGATACGTTCCCACCTCTGACAGACGTGCGCATCTCAGTAACTCCAGGATAAGGCTTAGCCGATAGGCACGGCTGAAGCAATCTACCTGAACGTGCCGGTGTGTGCTCAAGTTGTGTTGTGGTAGGCACCGAGTTGCCTTGTATCTTGGCACAGGAAAGCAAGCTCATGAAGACTATGCATGGAAGAAACACGTGTGGCTTCCAAAGATCTGGAGAAACTCTTTTGATATGTTGTTCCCAGGTTAAAGCATCCCATCCCCTTTCGCATTTCCAAACATCACCTTGCACAGGGAAAAGAGGCCTTGCAGGCACAGAGGACGTTCAAAGAGACCACAAGAAAGCACGGAAAAGGCTGTCCTTACCAACTGTTGCAAGCTCATCCTTGAGGGGTGAGACAAGGAGAACGCCATTCACTTCTTCTCAAACTGATGGAGGAAAAGCAAAAGGTAGTGGCTCGAACAATGGTTCAAATGAATAAGCAAGACTGTTGAAGTGAATTCAAGTCCATAAAAGCTTGTGCTCACTATTTAGTTAGTCTGTAAGGTGCATATCAACCCTGCCTGAGTTGAGAGAGAGGTAGGTAGCTAGCCGTGTGAGTCTGATCAAGACTCTCTCAGCCCGCAGGCTTCCTGAGAGCTGCATGCTAGGAGAGATGGGGAAAATGTTCGGCAGCTGCCAAAAGGAAGCACGCAGAAAAGGATCTACCAACATCAATATTAACATTTTCTCAGTGATTTATCAGAGTTTGGAGCTGACTTATGACGTTTGGAAGTGAAGACGTCTGCCTGGTACTTCACAAGGGCATTTCCTTCTCCTGAGCAGGTCACAGCTGAGGTTGAAGAGGAGGTGCACAGAGACGCCACCTGCAAGATCCTGAAGATCCTGAAAAGCACACACAGGCATCACCTGCAAGTCACTCTACGCTGGAAGACTTCATGGATTAAGTGGGTCCCCAAAAGAGGAGGCTATTCTGCACTCAGAGAAAACTGCTCAAGACAGCCAGAGTCAGAGGGGTAAAACCCCCAAGCATTTGTTTTACTCAAGTCTCCGTGATGTTTGGACTTCAACTGATCGTGTTTGCTTCGATTGGGTAAATTTTAGCACTCATTATAACACGACAGCAGTGAAACTGGAAGTCTCCAAAAGATCCACAGGATGAACAGAGCAAGGGCAGCTTTTTGGCTTCGCTTTCTCACCATGGATAACACATTCCTTCACTGCCACCCCTCGAGTACCCACGTACTCTCCGGGTGCAAGCAAGGAGCCCACGCAACCCCATGCTCAGAAGGGGAAAAAAATTCCTAATGCAACAGCCCCGCATCTGAGCTCCAGCCTGACAACTCCCATATGTAAGGAATGATCACTGGAGCTGGAGTTTGTCACCTTCACTAATGGCCACACGTGGATCTTGTTGGTGCCGAATGCCCGAGGTGTTGTGGTGTTACAGGATGGCCCCTGCATTTGCTGAAAGCAATGGGACGGTTGCACTTTTGCAAGCCACCCTCTTTGCAGCACACCGGCAGCGCAAAGAGCACGGGGTCCCGTAGCTTGCCAGCTCCTAGAGCGCCTCCTTGTACCTCTTAGCGTCGAAAACCTGGAGGAGCAGAAGGGGGTATGGCCAGAGCATTCGTATAGCCTGGCTGTTTCCAGCTGATGTCATTTAATTACTTTCGGAGCCCCCACTAAGGCAATTCAGAGCAACCCCAAAACTATTTTAAGTTATGCCATGGCTGGAATCACAAAGAAGCCCACTTTAGCAGGGCACAGCACAGAACCGGGCCCGGCTTCAAAAGGGTTTCGCTGAGCTGCAAGGACACAACGGGCTCTGTTTTGGTGATGGGGATTTTGCTGGGTAGAAGTGTTACTTTCAGGTAGGATCTTCTTTTTAATGCTTGCCTTTTTGGAAGAACATGCGCACAGGCACCTTAGCACAGGAAGATCCAAGTTATTCCTGTTTTGCATAGATGGTCAAACACATGAACCACATTCAGGAAGGCTATGGGACATGATTTTCTCTCTCGCCATGACGTAAAAGGCTCCCAAAGGTGGACTCCATTAGGTTATAAATAATTTCCTCGCCAACCTCCTTTACTGCTGTATAAATCATTTGCTCGGATTTTATAAAGATGTTTCCCCAATATTGCATTAGCCCGAAAACTAATAAACATACCTTTAAAAATTCTTTGTATGCATCTGGAGCTGATTAGATGCTGCTTTGTTTTCCATTTATGAGTGTTAAAGAAAATTTGGTCCCTCAGCCATGGCCATTTTGCTCATGTAAGCAGGCTGTTCTTTATTTACAAACCCGTTGCCCTTCTCACCATTACTCCAACTCTCGATGCTCACTTTAAACTTACTCATCCCAGTGCTACTGAAGTGCAGTCTACAAAATAATGATTTAAAAGCCTCTTCCAAAGCCCCTCTCTCTTTGAACCGCTCCTTAGCGAGGTGTCCGTATGCATCTGCACATGCACGGGAATGAAGTGGAGCTAATCGGTCTCTCCCCCCTCCCCTCCCAGCATATTTAAGGACCTTGCGGATGCTCAGTGATGACAGAAAATCTTGGCTCTCCAGTCCTGTGGTTTTTAAAAAAAAACTTCTGAAAAAATTATTGGGAAATGCATCACGGTGTCTCTAAAATGCCTCCATAAACTGGATGAGCCATTTGGAAAGCATTTGATCCTCAACCTGCTGTAAATCAGCGCAGCTCCTTTGACTTCAATTCCCTTCAATCCAATGGACACACAACACTGACGTTTGGGACAAGGTGGGCCCAGCCCAAGATGCTGGGGGCAAATTTGGGACTGTTTGGCCCGTCTCAGAGCCCTTCTTCATTGCCAGCTTGCAAAGTCTGTGCATCTTTTCTGGCTTCTTCTTTAAGTCTAAGGGCTTGATTCTACGGGATTTTTACCCGTTTTCAATGAGAGGGCCACACACTGGTCCCCCCTACCCCTCTGCATGCATAAGTCTCCTATTTATATCCATGCAGTTCTTTCTCCTGTCTCTCACCCCAGTCCCCAGCACTTTATCTGCTTTGATGAGGGCAAACCCTGCTGCTCCTCTTTCAGTTTTCCCTCCAGCCACCGGTCCCTTAATCAGCTCTTCAGAGACCGCTGCCTCGATGACTTCCCATTAATTCCTGTTATGATTAACAGGTCGGTTCAGACAACTCCCGGCAATGACGAGGTTCGGAAGTGCAACTCTATCAAAAATTAGAAAGGAGAGTAATTATGGGCGCGCTGCCTCGCCAGCCCTTATCAGCTCCCGCTTGCATGGCTAGACACGGGAGAGGAGGAGGATGGCATTTGCGTGCCTCCAGCCTCAATGCTTTACAGCAGAAATGTCTCCAGGCAGCTGAATCGATCCTCCTGGACGGGCAAGATGTTGATTATCAAAGGGTGGAGGCAGGAACGCAGAGACATTAGAGGAGCTCTCTCTTCTCCGTGCATCTGTACCCCTTCCACTAGTGCAGATGGAAATTACCTGCACTGATCAAGGTTTAAAAAATCCTCTTCTGAAATTAAAAGGAGCAAAGGGGGGGGAATAGAAAGCTAAGGAAAAAAACCAACCCAAACAAACCAGGGTCCGCTGAAAGCCCAAAGAGCAGCTTGCAACCACAGGAAACGCCCTGCATCCTCCAGCAGGCATCATCAGTCAATGGCAGGCGCTACAGAGAGCATGATTGAGATAAAAGGCGGCCAGGACCACTTATAAAAGACTTGTAAAAAAGCTTAAGATCTCCAAACCTTTGAAGCTGCCCACAGCTTGGCCAAGTTGCTTATTTTATGTGTTTTCTGGTGGGGATTTTGCTTAGTTTTCAGCTCACGATGTTTATATTAGCGACAGTCCCGCCGTCTAAACTGCTGCAGACGGGCAAGACAATTAGCGTAGCGAACCCCAGCTAGGAAACGAGATGAGATCGGAGCGGGGCTTGTACGCCTTCGTCTCACTTGAAAGTCAAGGAGGGTTTTGCCACTGGCCTCTGTGGGAGCAGGTTCGCGGCTCCAGACAGAAGACACGATCTGCACGTGCCCCCTGTGAAGTCCCGCACCAGGCTGAAACCACTGCCCCGAAGTATGAAACCGTGGGGCCAAACTCACCGATGGGTGGAAATCTGTTGAAGGCAATGGTGCCAGTGTTGGATGAGTGCTGAACGAGGCTTGTTTTCTTGTTAGAGCTGCTTTTTTTCCCCAAGGAGGTTTTTTTTTTTTTTTTTTTTGCAAGTGCCCTTTATTCTGTTTCCTTCCACAGATGCGTCCCTATTTGCCTGGGGACATGAGAAGAAAGCCCCATCACCCAGCGTGACCCACCTCTCCGAACAGGCAAGGGTTGCTAATCAGCGATCGAACTAATGCCAGGACTTCCGGCTTGAACCGTCCTGCCTGACCCGAACGCCCCCGGCAAGGTGACACCTCCCTCCGTGGGATCCACATGCATTCAAGTTGTAAAGCCCTGCGTTCAAGCCATTAAAACGCTCCGTTGGCTGAGCAGTCCCAGGGCCCTTTGCACGACTCTTTCCCGTGCCCTCTCGGGGAAGCGGATGGCCACCGCCGTGATGAACTGTCCGGACGACTCCAGCCGGCGCGTGAGCGCGCGCATGTGTGCAATATTTCGAGGCTGCTTTCAAAGGCTGGCCATTAATCTGTGCGATGGAGCTTGTCTCCTTTAGCATTCGAATTATTTCTTGTCAGCGCAGGCAAGATAGACCTGTTCCGCTTGGCCTCACACCCCGCCGCCCCTCGCCTCCCAGCCCCTGTCCTCAGTATTACCCGCGCAGCTCACGAGACATCACTCCAAGTGTGTGTTAACATACAGAAGAATAGACTGCAGTATGAATATATAGATAAATTGGACAGCTAGGATGCTCGGAAACAGAACTCGGAGATTACATTTTTAATGCATCAAATTATGAAAAATATAACCATTCACTTCCCTGGGCTTAGGGCGCATTAGTTATCTCTCCCTCTGCCACTTCTTTCCCGTCTGGATGAATCAACAGTGACAGGAAGGGTTTCTTGAATTAACGCCTGCTGAAAATGAAATATAAAGAGGACTCGGCGGGGCGGGCGGGGTTACTTGAATTGTTTCTTGAGCTTTCTAACTACTATACTACTAACATCTCCTTGACACAAAGACCAGGGGACATCCAGTACAAACCAGGGGATGTTGGTTTAATTTTTAAGTAGATTTGGAGTGCGAATGCTCAAAATATGTTCAGGGGTGTAGGTTGTGGCCGTGTTGGTCTAAGGACACAGGCAGACAAGGTTCCTTGGGTGAATTTGATATCTTTTATTAGACCAACCCAAACAGTTGGAGAATAGTTATTAAGCAAGCTTTGAACCCGAAAGTGTGGATGTGAAAGCTTCATCTCTTTTGTTGACCAGAGTCCACACCCTGGTTGGAAATCTACAGCCCAGAGAGACACTGAGGGACTGGATTTTATTTGGCACATTATTGTATCTCTATCGATACGATCTGAGCATCCCAAAGCAGGACTGAGAAGCTTTGTTCCTTTGAAGAGGAACACACCCCAGCTGTCTTTCCTGCCCAAGTGCAGAGGGGCTGGACCCGACGATCTGTAAGGTCCCTTTCAGCCCCTAACAACTATGAAAGTATGAAACTATTGATTCAGTGATGTTATATGAGCATCACTGTTTTGATTCTGCGGGTTTCTTTTCAATGGAGTTAGCATCACAGAAAATTAGGGTTGGCAGGGACCTCAGGAAGCCCCCTTAAACAGTTCCTAAAGGCCTGCTGTATATTAGGGTGCACGGTAGGGAGAAGGAAGGGCACAGGGCTCTTTCCTTCCCCAAGGAGTCTGTGCAAGGTCTGTGCAACCTTCCTTCCCTGTCCTTGAATATGCTGCATGCACCGAAGAGAAGCATATCAGTTCTGTCTTTTCACTCTGCTTACACACCGGGCAGTGAAGCTGGCCAGCCAGCCACGTTGGCCAGATAAGAAGCAAGCGGCAGAGCGCAGCAGTGGAGATGTTACCGCTGCATGCCGGGGGCAGTCCAGCCTGGCACCAAACCGGAGCACAGCTGTACCCAATGGGCAGAAACGAGCCAAGGGAGGATGCTAGACTCTATGCACAGTATCCAGATTGTAGCCACATTGGTTTAGAGGCAAAAGGAACCAAAACTCATGGAAAAGGTGATATCTTGTATTAGACCAACTAGCTATTTGCAAGGGCAAGTGTCAAATAAATAAAATAATTTGATTTTGTTTATTTGCAAAGGGGAGCGTGCCTGCAAGCTTGCAAATAAGTACAATAATTTGTCTGCAAATAGCTAGTTGGTCTAGTACAAGATATCACCTCTTCCATGAGTTTTGCGACTCTATGCATGGCATGGATAGACAATCACACGCCGCACTGGAAGCAAGCAGTGGGGACGGGAAGGGGGACAGCGGGCACTGGGGAGCATGGCAGTGATTCCCTCCCCCAGGAAGGCAGAGGGACAGGGGTACCCTGGAGCTGGGGGTGGGGAAGGGGTTGCCAGCTGAAATACAGCCCAGGGAACATGGGGAGTTTTCAAAGCTGTAGAAGAGTCGGCTTGGGCTTTGCTGTGGGTTTTGGACGGTGCAGAGGGGAAGGAGCCATTGACATTGTACTTGCTCTGCAAGATCCCCCCGAAACCCAGACTCCAGGCACTTCCACCATGATGAAAACACACAGTGCTCTACGTTCAAATCCCATCTAACAAAAAAGATACACCGGGGCAGCCCACGCAACCCTACCAACACCTGCCAAGAGTAGTACTATCAGTGACGCCCAATCTGCACAATAAATAAATGCACTTCACTGGGGCAGGATTTTTACAAAACTAAAAATGGAAACAAAAATTCGCCCGGGAAGACGAACGATGCCTGCGGTAGCTTCCCCCACCCCGTATCCGATTAACTATTCTGCACCGCGTAACAAACCACTTTTCCTCCTTTAACGGTAAACCTCTGCATTATGAAATTAAGCCCAGCAGGGAAAGCAAGATCCCGTTTAGATTTCAAAAGATACTGCTAATTTTTTTTTTGAAACCGTGACTGCACTATATTTACACTTTGCAAAAATCGCTCAAGTACCTCTGACATGAAATATAAACACTAGGAAAGCTGGAATCGTGTACTGTTTTTATCTCGACAGTCTATAGCACAGAGTACAGCTGTGATTTGCCATTTCATGATAAACTAGTCTTTGCTTTTGATCATTCCCAGTGTGTAAGTGTGGATGTGAAAGCAAGATATTATCATGAAAAGAAAACAAGAGGGGAGGGGGGCACACAATCAAAGAAATTTAGGGACAAAAACCTGAACTCAGGGGCTTTTCAGGCATATTTTGTAGATACCAGAGGAGAATTTCCCTTAAAGCAATTCCAACCCCTCCATAAGGATATAATAAACCTAAAAGAAATGCTTGTTGATCTTTGGCACGGAGATGGCCCTCGTGTATTTTTCAAGGAAGCTGACTCTAGCCAGGCCTCCTCTCTGCTAATCCCAGATTATTTACATCTTCTGCAGTTATTTCCACTGCTGCTGAATAACCACCGCTCCTTAGCACAGCAATGCCAGGAAAGAATAAACCCTGTGTCTTTTTTTCCTGCTCTCCCACACGTACTAGTGGTAAGCAGGCTAAAAGAAACACGACAGCATTAACACCAGTCATATTTTAATTAAACCGCGTGAAAAGGCATGATCGCTACCCCTGCCATCTGAGAGCGAGGGAACCCAGGACAAGTGGTCAGGACTACACATATAGGGAGTCCTATACCTAGGACAACTTTAAAGTCCCTGCTTCTGGAGTCAGCTGATTACAGGATCATTTCCTTCATTTTTTTTTTTAATGTGTTTTCTCGGTCTTCATGTTTGGAAAGCACGGGGTTAAATCCTAGCCACGCTGAAGTTAATGCCAAAACTCCCGTGGACTGCTGGCTCGAGAAGGGGAAGGCGACCCAGAAGAAGGCAGAATGTATTCCTTTGTCAAATCCCCTGGCTTGCGAGACAGTCTCCTGATTTTGGGGGGCCTGACTGATGGTTTTTGAGCACTCAAGGTTAGCAACACGGGATGCCTGAGCAGAGGCGCTCCCGCTGAGCTGGAATGTTTCAAAGCACTTTGTGCACTTTGCTTTCTGTTTCAGCTTCAGTAATAATAGTTTCCAGCTACACAGGCTGCCTTAATTTCTCATCTTTGCCTAATTACCACTACCCTGTAAAAATATACAAATGGCTACTTACCGAGAAGAGAAAACTATTAAATATTCTTAAACAGTAGGAGTTGCAATTGGCACATTAATGAGATCTTTAATGCTTCCTAATCTGCTCGCCTGAAAATCAAATTGTGTGCACATATACACGAGCCTGGTGGCTTCCCAGCACAAGGGAAATCATTTTAATACAAGTTGCATTACCTCTGATCTTAAAAACACGACTGCTCCACTGCCTCGTGGCAGTTTGGGGCACTTCCAGAGGCATCTGCTGTGCATGGATGATGATGATGATGATGAAGCGAGTGTCACCACACTCATCTATTGGAGGCAGGAGGGCCAGAAAACCAGCAACAGGTAGAACGGTCCATGTCAAAAAGACCTTGGATGCCCAAGGAGGGCTGTAGGGGCGTTCATAGATGATGGGGTTGGCCGCCTGAGCTTGAGCTGTCATTGGTTTTCTGGCTTGCGCCTATTAGGCTGGAGTGCAAAGCATGGTCTCAATCTGAGACTTTGAGGTCTAGGGCCAGGGTAGCAGCTTGTCTCTGGATGTCAAGGCCGGGAATGCCCAAGAGGACTGGTAAGCAGTCAACTGGTTGGCATAAGGCATCCAGTAATGGTCCTCATGACGTTGTTAAGGCTGGACTCTAGTAGCTTACTGGGCATGCTCTGGCCCCATACTGGTGCACGGTACTCAGCCGGACCATACGCAAGTGCCAAAGCGGAGGTGCAAAGTGCTTGGAAACTTGCACCCCAGAAGGTGACGGATAAAAGGTCCAATGCTGTGAACCTTACCCTGGACCCCTTCTAGATGCTGGCGGTAGGTAAGGGTCCGGTCCAGCTAAATAAGTAACGGTGTGACAAGGTTCAAGCGTCTGGTCATCAATCTTGACTTAAGACCCGAGCGATTTTGGCTTCCTCCAAGCGGAAAGTCAGGACATTTGGCACCTGATGGGATGGGTCCTTCATCCTTGTGCAAACCGCTGGCTGTTGAGGTCAAGGAACAAACTGAGACGTGCCACAGGTGAGCAGCTTGGGGATGTCCACAGTCCAGCACCACGCAGAGATTGCCACGGGAGCCAAGAGCAAGCTGGGCTGCCCACAGCACACGCTAAATCACGACGGTAGAGATGCATCGGTGCAGTGCTCAGCCTTGGTTAATTCGCTGAGAAGCGGGCTGAGTGCCACGCGGGCGCAGCTAGATCACTGCCGGGTCGAGAGCAAGCCTGGTATTGCACCGGGGAGACGTCCCCTACCTCTCCAACACAGGCTGCAGCCAGGTGCTTGAGCTGGAGGCTGTAACAGCGCGACTCCCTCACCGTGCAAATCGGACACGCCGAGACACGCACGCAGAGAGCGAAAAAGGTGAAGCAAAAATGGCTCTCAATCCTCCTTCGGTTGGAAAATGTTATCGAGGCCTCATCAGCCCATCTTGCTCCTTGCCTGGCTGTCACCAGGATTGCTTATGCATTGGCTTGATCCTGCAAAAGCAAGACTGAACGTGGCTCACTCCCCTCCTTTGCGCTGTAGTGTCAGCATCCTTCACGTGCACGTGTGTTGCTCACACCCAGGTAGTGTGATGCTCTCCCCACCTGCATCCAGAAAGGGCCAGACCACATAGGGAGCCGGCTGAGCCTGCTACCTCCTCAGCTAACTGAGCCAGAGCCTTCAACTTTTGCTGTAAAGCCTCAGGCTTTTAAACAAGAAGTCACAGGTTTGCTCCCCACCGCTGACGGCCCACTCAGGAGCGCAGCATTTCACACACCCGCAGAGGCCACGTGTGAAAGGCCAACACAACACACAAGCAAACAGCAACGCAGCACACCCTAAATCTACACGAGCTCAACCGTGCTGCAAACCTGATACGACCCACAGCCACTGAATGTGGGATTTCGACCAATTCCTGGAGCAGGGACCAGCACCTTTCCCTGGGTCACTTGCGGATTTTGTAAAGGGTCTTTGAATGAACTAGCTTTTGGTTTTCCCTTACCATGTTAAAAATCACAGATAAGGTCATGTTCGTCTTGCTTAGACTACAATCCTGACACTCAACTAAAAAAGAGCTGTGCTCCTAAATTCAGAGGTGGCACGGGGTGCAGGGAGGCCTGGTTTCAGAACTGGTCCCAAGTGCCAATACTTCACAGAGCGGCACTGCCCACAGTGCACAGCTGGGTAACATCTGGGGCCCCGTGAGAAAGGGCAAGATGCTCCAGAAAAGACGTCTGATGTGTGGTGGGCCCATCTGCGGCAGCCGGGGGTGCGTTGCGGGTGCTAGCCCTATGCACATGTTCTGCATAAAACCCCGATGCAATGCATAAAACCCGATGCAATGCATAAAACCCAATGTAATACCATTCCCAAGAGCAGCAGACAAGATTTCAGGAGTGCTGGACAGCCAAAGGGATGGGATTCTCCAACTTGCTGCTAACCTCACTCAGCAAAAACTCTCCAGGCATCTCACAAAAGCCCTTTGTTTGGGGAATACCTGTATTGAAGCAAGCAGCTGGTGTCACCTGAGATCACAGATCTCCTTGCTCCTGTGAACAAAGGTGTGGAGTGTACAACTGGCAGAGACCCCAGGGAACTGAGTCCAGTTGGCAGCATTTGTGCAGAAAAGTTTCCCCTGAACATCCCCTTCCCACGCCAGAGCCAGAAAGCACCGCATAAACCCCCCACCCCGCAGTGTGTAATGCAAAGGGGAGAGGGAAGCAGGCAGAGCTGCCTAGGTAAAACAGGCTAGAAGAGCTGCATCAGCTTAGGGTTGGACATGAATATTGTTCTACATCCTTTTAACAACCCCGATCGCACAAAGTCTGCTTCGGTTTGCTTTCTTCCCCCTGAAACGGACTCCAAACCAAGCCTTGCGCACGGTGAAATCCGTAGGAAGCTTAACATCTACGAGGCTTTTCTGTAAACACGAATATGAATTAAACAGGCTGCGGCCAAGAGGCGTGGAGCCCTGCAGGGCCGAGCCGTATAATTCATTACAATTAGCAGCGCTGAGCAGCGGTTTCAGTGAGGCAATCGTGCTCGCGATCACAATATCGGATCAGTGATCTGTTATTAGGGATCCGCTATTCCAAATGGATCCCAACTGCTCTGCACGGCCAACTTGCTTCTCGGCTCTCATCGCTGCAGTGCTTTAAGCGGCATCCTCCTCTCCGTGGCATTTTGCAGCTCCTTCGCTGTGCCCCCGTGCCGATTGCTGATGGTCACTGGGATCTACCCTGAGTTACCTCCGCTGGGGCCATCTGCACCGGGATACATCCCAACAGTCACAAAAGTTCCCATCTGTGCCAAAACACTTTGGGAAAGATCCCTTCACCACCTTTGCTTTGCCTCCCCGCACATACCTTGCAATAAGTTCAGGGTTAAATTGTCACAGGTCTAGTGCTACCCATGGCAGGATGCGAGCAAAAGCATCGACCCCTTCGAGACACGTCTGCTTCTTCAGGGAGCGGCGGGGTAGAGTTCTCTATCTACGGGCTCCTCCATAACGGTATACGCCTTTGGATGGGATCCCTCCATCCTAATCCACCCTTGATCTGTGAAGTGCTGCTGGCAAAAACCATCCAGGAGTGAAACGGATGTCCAAGACCAGCATCACCGCCACATCCCAGTAGGAAACGCTACTGTCATGGGAGTGCAGCACGGACACCTGCACCTTCCCATGGGCTGAACTGGGAGGGATCAGGGATAAACAGGAGAACAGTCATTGTAACCTCGATCCTATATAAATGTTGCCTGTCACCCGGTAGTGACCTTCTGAATTAGGCACACAGAGCAGCATTGCTATACCCCTAGCCAGAGGAACCCCTTCTAAAACTGAAAAGCTACAAGAAATCCCCAAATCCTTGCCCTTATTGCCTGCCAGCCGTGCAATACCAAGGTACTAAACCACACGATGGAAAGAGCTGCAGTTAACTCTCCTGGTCACTTGTCAGAAACAAATAGTGCTGTCATTTCCCATTTCTGCTTCTGTTCTTGTTCCTGTGCCTTTGGAAAATAATCCAATTATACTTAACCCTATTAAGTCCTTTGTTACACTGAACAAAGCTATGGGAAACACTCTGATTACTCTTAAGTAAATATCTATATGGCTCAGGGAGAAGTTTCAAATTGATAAAAAAGATCCATTGGTAACTATACATGGGGAAAAATATTTGCTTCATAGAGGATATAGGTGGAGAAATGTATTTCTTATAGACTGGGAAATAGATTTATCTGAAATCAAAGCTATAAATACATTCAGCTATTAAAACATTGTATAAATTCTCACATCATATAAACTTCAGAAGAAGGGCAATCATCAAGTCCTTATTAAATGTTCCCATGCAGATGCCAAAATATATTAAATTACTTAAATGTAATATATGGAAACCAGCTGAAGGTTTGTATCACATATGGGAATAAAACAATTTATAGAGAGAAATGAATATCAAAGATTGATCTAAAATAAGGAAAAATAAATGTAAATCCTCCATTCTCTAAGTCAGCCTTTTAGAGCCAGATTTTTTTTTTCAGTGTGCCAATGGGATACTAGGAAAATTACTTAAATTAGAGTTGATACCAAGGAAACTACGTTTCTGTAACATGTCTCATGGGGTAAGGGAGCACGAGTTTGTTGAACGTCATACCCACTTCAGATAATGCCAAAACAGCCTTTTTTTGTTTAACAGAAAAAAATAATCACATTATAATTGAAGGTTGATATTTTCACTGATCATCCTGAAGTCACTTTCCCTGAATAATCCAATTGATATTAAAAAAGAAAAGAGAGAGACAGTTACCAGACTGCTATGCTGATGCTGGAGTAGCAGAAAGGTGCTCAGGATCCTCTCTCTAACCCTCACATAGCTTTTCTACTGCAAACTCCTGCATCTGAACCATACTCAGCAAATCAAAATGCTAATTCATATTCCTTTGAGGATCAAACTGCAAGAACGGTGAACACCCACAAGGCTTCTTCGAAGCTGCCTCAAACCTCTTCCACTTCCTATTCTCTCCTGCATTCGTGTGTTGCTCGTCGGTTGAAACTTTGCCTGATCGTCCATTTTACATGGATTTTCAAGACCAAAGCCCCTCCATTGAACTTCAATTGAATTTGCACACCTGCCTTCCTTTTAACATCTCCAGTGGCTGCTCTGATCCACGCAAACAAACAAATCCACCCCCTAAGAGAGCAGTGGCCCCGGCTCCACACCCTTCCTGGTTTTCCCGCGGTGCATCGGGGACCAGACCGCTGTCCCAAAATACCCCTAAGTGTTTTTCATTTCAGTTCTCTCATACTCATAAGGTTGCTTTGAAAGGGAGCTGCAAGCTGATGCTTCAATGCTGTGGGGTCCTGTCCATGCATTATAGCTTACAGTGCAGCGATCTCTTGCGATTCAGCCTGGCTCTGGAGAGGCAGCCAGACCGGACCGTGCAAGAGTTACAGGGGGTCAGTCAAGCACGGGGGCAGGAATTAGTCCCCTGAGAAAGACATCCTGACTAGCTGAGACGTGGAGGAGCGAAGCCCAGGACAGGGAGGGGGCAGGTAGAAGAAGGGAAAAAACAAATCAATGCACCGATCCGGAAAGCAAGGATCAAGACCTGATTTCACTGTTGCTTTATTTTTTTCCCTGCAGAAGCTGATCCTGTAGAGCGGATCAATCGGTGGCAAAGTCCCCATTCAAGCTGCAGGCCCTATTTCAACAAGTGATGATGACCCATTGCCCAGTGACTGGAGGTTAAGACCCAGGTAGACCAAGCCTTGGCTGGGATGATGCAGTTGGGGCTGGTCCTGCTTTGAGCAGGGAGCTGGACTAGATGCGACCCCCTGAGGTCCCTTCCACCCTGAATTTTTTATGATTCTGTGATTTACACACATATGCTATCCATGCACGCGTGTGTCTGGGTGCACAGGTGCTGGAAAGCCGGCAGACCCATCGAGCAAAGCCTAGTCTCTGCAAACAGCAGCCGTCAGGCTTTATAGAAACCCCTTCTCCGACTTATCCAGGGAAAGGTTACGGCTGGGGGTGTCGATAGAGGACTCTGCATAGAGTAACCTTCCAGATGCACTCTCCGGAGGCGGCTTCATTGCTTAGCACTGTGGCAGGGACCCTGCAAAGGTGACCAAAAGCTGCTTTTGTCCTTCCCTCCTCCTTCCTGGGCTTGCACCAAGCGCAGCCTGAGCAGACGGACAAACCTGGCGCACGCACATGCACGCTTCAGGGACAACAATTTACCCAGTTCGCACCGCTGAGACGCACCTTGACTAGGAGCTGCATTCATTGATCTTTTCCACCAAAACCTTTCAGATGAAAGCGGCAGATCCGTGCATCGACTGAAAACCACCGCCTGGGGAAAATCGGCCGCATTATCACTTCAGAGCCCGCTGCAAAGATCAGCCTCTGAACAAAGGCGACAAGGCCTGTCGTGGCGTGGAGGGACTGTGTTTACAGGGAGCTGCCACCTGAAAAGAAGCTTTCTTCCCTTTTTCTCTGAGCATCCGCATTCATTGCCCAAAAAGGCTTTAATGTTCACAACGCTGTACAAGAAAGCAGGGCTTCTCCAGGAACATGCGGAGCTTGGAGCCGTCTGCTGAATGAGCACTGAAAGATTATAATGGACAGGGAGAGCCAGAGACCTTATCAAACACGGCTGTGGCACGTACAGAAAGCATCTGCCCAAGGAAGGGGCAGATCACGTCACAAGGGCAGGGAAAGGCCAGTGGCTCCTGCACTACATGGACCATCTTTTCCCTCTCTCCTTTTCCACCTGCTTCTGTGCATTCGCCAGCCCCTGCTATGGCCACAGAGCCTTTGCCAGACATCAAGGTGGGATCGAAACTACAGAGAAACTCAATCCTCTCTGTACCCAGTCTGGCTATGAAGATAATTGGAGAAAAGCCCTACATACAGGCCAAGAATATACATCTAACAGCAGAGAAAATGGGGCAAGGATGTCAGACGCGCGCTGCCAGCTCGCGTGGTTTTATTCTTCAAGCCCGGGCTCTTGCAATCTTGTGATTAGGTGCAAATTTAGACTCTCATTTAAAATACAAAGGAAGTTTCTATCCTTGGTGGTTCAGAGAAAAAGGTAGAAAATGGGACTGAGTTCGTTCTACAGGCTCACAAATGCAAAGGGGGAGGAAAAAAGGGAGCCCGCTGCTTCTTGTTTTGTAAAGGAAACTTGGGGGGGGTTTAGCTGATCTCAGTCGTGAACACCTGGTTTTGTTCATACAAAGGTGACTCGCTTTCAGAAAGCACCCCAGTGAAACCGTTTCTTTTTGGCTTTCTATAAAGAATGAGGCTAATTATACAGTGACCCCTGATGACTTTTGAAGCTGTCTAACGGTGCCAAGGACGTGGCTCTATTACACGAGCTCTCTCTTGGCTGTTATGTCTGACCCCAATGCAAGGCAGCACTTCAATGCTCATTTTTAAGCCCGTCCTGTGTTTAGTAAAACATTTAGGCACATGCATCGTTTCAGGCGTGTGGTTAAGTCCCATTTCTGCTGTAGCACTGGGCTGGCCTTCTAGTCTGGATACAGAAAGAGGAGCACTTTAAAGCGGCGATGGGCATTTACTGCTCGGGAATGCAGGCCAGTTGATCCATTTTAATTGCTATGTCTGTCCGCCCTATCCCGCAAGAAGTGAGGCTAAGCCACAGCAGTGTTGGTGGCAGTGCAGGATTGCAGTTCAGCGGTCGTTGGGATGAAACAGGGTGAGTGGATTCAGATAAGATCTCCTCCGCCTCCCCCTTTAAACCAGCAGACCTGCCGTCTGCCCGCGCACGCTGCTGTCGTGTGGCGCGTCCCTGGAGCAATCACCTCGCAAGCTCTCTCCTGCATCAAGGCAACTATAGGCCGGTCAGTCTCACCTCCATCCTTGGTAAAGTATTTGAAAAAATTATCAAGGCTCACATTTGTGAGAGCCCGGCAGGACAAATTATGCTGAGGGGAAACCAGCACGGGTTTGTGGCGGGCAGATTGTGCCTGACCAACCTAGTCTCTTTCTATGACCAGGTTACAAAACGCCTGGACACAGGAGGAGGGGTGGATGTCGTATACTTAGACTTCAGGAAGGCCTTCGATACGGTATCCCACCCCATACTGGTGAACAAGTTAAGAGGCTGTGACGTGGATGACTGCACAGTCCGGTGGGTGGCGAATTGGCTAGAGGGTCGCACCCAAAGAGTCGTGGTAGATGGGTCAGTCTCGACCTGGAAGGGTGTGGGCAGTGGGGTCCCGCAGGGCTCGGTCCTTGGACCGATACTCTAATGTCTTCATCAGTGACTTGGACGAGGGAGTGAAGTGTACTCTGTCCAAGTTTGCAGATGACACAAAGCTATGGGGAGAAGTGGACACGCCGGAGGGCAGGGAACAGCTGCAGGCAGACCTGGACAGGTTGGACAAGTGGGCAGAAAACAACAGGATGCAGTTCAACAAGGAGAAATGCAAAGTGCTGCACCTAGGGAGGAAAAATGTCCAGCACACCTACAGCCTAGGGAATGACCTGCTGGGTGGCACGGAGGTGGAAAGGGATCTGGGAGTCCTAGTGGACTCCAAGATGAACATGAGTCGGCAGTGTGACAAAGCCATCAGAAAAGCCAATGGCACTTTATCATGCATCAGCAGATGCATGACCAATAGGTCCAAGGAGGTGATACTTCCCCTCTATCGGGCGCTGGTCAGACTGCAGTTGGAGTACTGCGTGCAATTCTGGGCGCCGCACTTCAAGAGAGATGCGGATAACCTGGAGAGGGTCCAGAGAAGGGCCACTCGTATGGTCAAGGGCCTGCAGACCAAGCCCTATGAGGAGAGACTAGAGAAACACTGGACCTTTTCAGCCTCCGCAAGAGAAGGTTGACAGGCGACCTTGTGGCTGCCTTTAAGTTCATCACGGGGGCACAGAAGGGAATTGGTGAGTATTTATTCACCAAGGCGCCCACGGGGGTTACAAGAAACAATGGCCACAAGCTAGCAGAGAGCAGATTTAGACTGGACATTAGGAAGAACTTCTTCACAGTTCGAGTGGCCAAGGTCTGGAACGGGCTCCCAAGGGAGGTGGTGCTCTCCCCTACCCTGGGGGTCTTCAAGAGGAGGTTAGACGAGTATCTAGCTGGGGTCATCTAGACCCAGCACTCTTTCCTGCTTATGCAGGGGGTCGGACTTGATGATCTATTGAGGTCCCTTCCGACCCTAACATCTATGAATCTATGAATCTATGAAGCTGAAAGCTATTTAATGGGTATATTTGAGGTGTTTGCTATTTTAACCACTGTCAGCACCACTGATCAATCATGCCACTTTGCTTGGCTTTGTGCATTATTATCTCCTTTGTGATGGTTATATTGCACCAAACACTAAATGCTTCGGTGTCCGGTGCCTCCATCCTTCCAGTGATATGGTCTTAAAGGATAAGTCATAATCTAATAGACCAAAACTAAATCGGGACCCAGTGCCGGGTTATCGATACTAGGCTTGGTCCTCCACTGGATCGGATGTTGTGTTCTCACTTGTTAACTAGGCAAAGAGGGTGAAAGGGGTCCAGGATGCTACTCAATGGGAATGGGAACATTTCATACATGATACATGTACATGTGCATGTAGATACGGGTCGTGGAGAATCACGCCTGGTGTCACGCGTGGCATAAATGAGCTACTGCCCGACACGCCAGTCCCGTGAAGGAAGAGCCTGCCTATTCTGGCTTGTCAGAGACCACTGTGAGATGAAACAATTCCTTGAAAAAATACTAGAAAAAAAGTTCAATGATTGATTCTAGTTACACAAATACCTGAACCAGGTTATTTTTCCTTAAAACCGGAGAAAAACAAAAGCATGAGGGTTTTCACCTGAGAGGCAACCGCAGATTATTTTAAGCATCTCATTTTTTTTTCTTTTAAATATATAGTCTGGGAGCACTAAACACACCATTTGGGAACGGTTATTTAAATCCACTCCAATGTCGGGTAACCTCCATATTAAAAGCACTCATTAAAAAGATTTTAAATTCAAATTACCTGTAATCAGTCAGGATCTCTCGCACTTGAGGTGAGCTTCTCCCTGCCACCTTATCCGCTGGGAGCAATGCCCGATTCTCATATGCAAGGCTCAGAAACCTGTCTTTGCCCCACTTTTTGGGGGGACCGTCGGAAAGTAGAGCTGGAAGGGACCTCACGAGGACATCTAGTCCAGGCACAACTGTCTGTGGCTAAAGCATCCCCACTAAATGTCTGTCTTGAGCGTTTCCAGGAATGGAGATTTCCTCTTAGTTTTCAAGCGAGTGAAAACTCAGCTCTACAATAACTTCCTAATCACTTTTCCTGCCCACGGATGAACCGAGTTGCTCCACCTCGCCTAGGGACAACACTGGCAAGGTTACCTGGAAACCTGTTGCTTGCAGATACGTACACTGAAGTGGAAGCTGGCATACTAAAATACCAACTATGTCCCTGCAGCAAAAGCCAGTGGAAAGTTGACTTGGATAAAACAACTGTTGGGACTTCAGGGGTGTTGGCTGTAGCCGTGTTGGTCTAAGGATACAGGCAGACAAGGCTTTTTGGGTAAATCTGATATCTTTTATTAGACCAACTCAAATACTTGAAAAAATTCTTCTTTCTAGTACAAAGGAAGACGAGTGTTTGTATCCAAAAGCTTGCAAAGAAGAATTTTTCCAACTATTTGAGTTGGCCTAATAAAAGATATCACATCCACCCAAAGAACCGTGTCTGCGGAGACGTCAGACTTTTTTAAATGACCAGTGATTTAGGGCTGAGACACCTTAAACAAAGGGTTGTTTTCAGAGGCAAGGACTCCCTGCCTTTAAAATATTCCCATAACCTAAAATCATAGACAAGAAGGTCTAGAAGAGCCCTCAAGAGGTCATCGAGCCCAACCCCCTGCTCGAGGCAGGATGAGCCCTGTCGAAACGTGCCCTAAAATACAGGCATAAGCTGCACATAACAACTATTATTGCTTTGGCAAAATAAAGCGTTGAAAGGAGGGGAAGGTTTTCAAGAAGAAAAAGCATCTGATAAATCCCATCCCGAAATGAGTGGCACAGGACTTACATATTGGAGGTATTACATTGAAAGAGGGCGTGTCTACACATTCACTAATGCACAGCAGTTACTGCGCATTTAATTTAGTACTTAATGAAGTATTAACTAAATGTGCAGTAACTATAGTTACTGTGCAGTAGCACCGGTGGACAGGTTTTTTGTCACGCTTGCTGCACCATAGCCTAATAATGCACAGCAGCGTATTAGCACAGGTTTTGACCAGCATGCAGTGCTATTAGCAGGGATCCTGGTTTTCTCCGATAAAAAAGAAATCTCCAGTTTCCGGATAAAAGTAACCGAAAATCCATATTTTCCCATGATTAAAATGAAACACCGCTATATATACAGATATATATTAGTGATGTCTCATTTTAATCATGGGAAAATGTGGATTTTGGGTTACTTTTTTAATCTGGAAATTGGGGATTTTTTTTTTTTTAATCAGAGACAACTAGGATCCCTGGTTATTAGGCTACTGCACGCAATAAGTGTCATGCGTAGATGCGCCCAGAATAGTTTCCGTAGGTTTTTCCAAATTAAAGAAAAGGTAGCTTGTAGATTTTAGGGCTAGAAGAGACCACATCTACTCTTACCTCCTACAAAAGAGAGACAGGATTTCACGCAGTAATTCCTAAACTGAATGGGATTGCACTTTCCCGTAGATGAAGCGCATTTAGGAATAAAGGCATCATAAAGGAAAGGACGAAAGCCATTGGTGATGAGAACTAATACGAGAGCCGTCACGACGGGCACAAGTGACAGGAGACCCCGACATCATACAGCTCCTCCGCGGGCACAAAGGTTTCTAAAAAACGTTTCCCCAGTAACACAACACCGACCGCACAATTGGCAAGCAGGACTTCTGACGGGCAGAAGCAAGGGAGCGTTATTCTGCTCAGACGTGAGCTACTATTTTTAAAAGGGTTGCTGAGAAAGGGTTGCTGGTGGCTGAAAAAAATCCTGTAGATGGATTTAATATAGGAACTCAAGATGGCTCATTAGTGCGGCAAGCGAGGAAAGTGAGTTTTACTGGTATTGTCAAGAGTGCTCATGTCAGCAACAGGGCAAGAACGCAGGGTAATTCAGTCGAGTTATTTAACAGCAGCTGAATTAGGTTTTACCACACGGCAGGGAGGAGGTTTCTGCACAAGGGTGGAAAACCTGACACAAATCAGGCTGCCCAGAAACCACAGATGCAACTTGAGGAACAAAAAAGCTAGCACAACACCACATCAGCAATACGGTCTGGCATAGTGCTTAAGGAACTGAGAGACTGATTGTGTGTGTGTGTGTGTGTGTGTGCGCGCGCGCGCAGAAAAAGAGTGTGTGTATGTGCGCATGTAAAAAGAGAGAAAAAGAGTGCGTGCGTGTGGGTGTACGTGTGTGTAAAGAAAGAATGCATCTGTATGTGCACGTGTAAAGAGAGAATGAGTGTGTGTGTGTATAGAAAAAGAGCGTGTGTATGCACATGTAAAAAGAGAGAAAGAGTGAGTGTGTGTGGGTGTGTGTGTGTAAAAAAGAATGTCTGTATATGCAAGTGTAAAGTGTGTGTGTACAGAAAAAGAGAGTGTGTCTGCGCATGTAAAAAGAGAAAGAGTATGTGCGAATGTATGTGTGTATAAAAAAGAGAGTGTCTGTATGTGCACGTGTAAAGAGAGAGAGTGAATGTGTGCATGTGGGTGGGTATGTGTGTGTGTGTGTATAGAAAAAGAACTTGTGTGCGTGCACATGTAAAAAGATAGAGAAAGAGTGAGTGTGTGTGGGTGTATGTGTGTATAAAAAGAATGTCTGTATGTGCACGTGGAAAGAGAGTGAGTGTGTGTGGGAATGTGTGCGTGTAGAAAGAGAATACATGTGACTGTGCATCTCCATTGCTCTTACAAACCCTAAAAGGGTCAACTGTGCTTTATTGCTAATGCACAGAGAGAGAAAGTGTGTGTGCACACGTGTAGAGAAAGAAAATGTTTGTGTGTATGTGTGTGTAGAAAAAAAGTGTGTATGTGCATGTGGGTGTAGAGAAAGAATTGTGTGCACGTGTGTGTGTGCATGTGTAGAGAAAGAGAGCGAGTATGCATGTGTAGAGAAAGTGTTGCCACGTGTAGAGAAAGAGAGTGTGCGCATGTGGAGAAAGAGAAAGTGTGTGTGTGTGTGTGTGTGTGTGTGTGTGTGTGTGTGTAGAGAATGTGTGTGTGTACAGAAAGAGTGTGTGTGCATGTGTAGAGAGCGTGTGCGCTTGTGTAGAAAACGTGTGTATAGGAAAAGAGAGTATGCATGGTAGTGAGAGTGCATGTGTACAGAAAGTGTGTGTAAGAGTGTACAGTACTGTGCATCTCCATTGCTCTTACAACCCCTAAAACCCCGCTGTGCTATACTGCGAATACGCTCCAGGTAGTGTTGCGAGGGCCCAGATGAGCTCACTGTACGACTCCAGCAAAGGCTGCACGTGCCCGCCCTGCTCCCCTGCCACCTTCCAATGCAAGCCCGGGCTACGCACCGAGGACGAGTTGACATGGCAGCCAGCACCGTTTGGGGAGTGATGCCACCAAAACCCCCTCCCTCCCATTTGCTCCTGCTGAAAAAAAATGCAACATGGCCGCTCCAACGGGCACACCCGAGCCCAAGAGCTGCACCAGCTAAGTGCCAAACTGTGGTTACACAACTTGCTTTCATAATTAGGGGCACCTAGAGAAGGAGTAAGGGGGTATTTAGGGCAACGTCTCCCTAGCCTAATCAGATAGGGTACATGCATACCCTCCAGAGATGAGAGCTTTGTCCTTGCTAGGAAGATGTGGATTTCGCCCCGAAAACATACTGCCCCGTACCGGTTTTCTAGCCATGACATCTACAATGCTTATTAAAATCACATAACGCTTGCTTGATGGTACGGACCCAGCCCATCACTGAAGTGTCACCTCAAAAGCCTGGGGATGAATAAGATGTCCCCTCTCCAAATCCTTAATCACAGTTGATGCCAATCTTCAAATGATAGCAATCTACAGAGTCCACCGTGCCCTACACACTGGTGCTAAAATGACACGAATAAGTTTGATAGCTTCTGCATTCATCCGCCCAGAAAACCAGCATTTTGCAAGTATTTCATGAAATATTAAAATCACTGCAGATAATTTCCTCCCTATCTCCAAGCAAAGCCCCAGAGATCCGCTGGAAGATGCTGTTCGTTGCAACAACTCTAATCTAAGACACGTTCTCCTGATATTGCGCTTCTCTGGACTAGAAACAGGGAGAGAGACTTTTAATTCGGTCCTTGGAACAGATAAGCGAGACCAGCTAAATCTGCTTGTTAAGGCTCACAAAACGCCGCACCGTTCTCACGGCAGGGAAGCAAGAGACACGCTAGACGTGTGCGAGTCAACTTGTGTATTATTAGCACCAAATACGAGCCCTGAGAAGCATTCGGGATTGAAAACGGTGGTGGCCTGCAGAAAGCCCTCGCCAGCTCCATGAGCACCGTGCAGCAGTGACTGGGAGAAGCAAGCAGGGTGTTTGGATGCAGAAAAATGATTGTACTGGATCAGCGACTGCAACTAATTAGCACCGAGGCCACGTCCTTACTTGCAAAGGGTGTTTATATGGATAGCGAGGAGTTTTGAAAAAGGATAGAAATCCTCATGCGTCAGGGTGCAAATCAACTCTCTGCATCCAGGCTGTGGGAATGTGTCCTTATGCTGCAGTGACTGCCAGCAGAAAGCATTCTTCCCCTCTGCACTCAATCATTACTCTGGGAATTACGAGTAAAATTATTATGCCCTCCATTGACTGGCATTTTCCTTCGCTCAGCTGGGATAGAGTCAAGCTACTTAATACAGGAATGAGCCAGGAGGTTCATTAAGTCAGGGCCATTTTGGGATGAAGCCTCAGAAGTAGCTTCATTTATCCAGCTGCCATGCAGGAGCACACCCAGAGACAATCTGCAGCACACGTTACAAAATGCACCTTTTACCAGCACTCGGGGAAGTCTGAACAATTGGTTAATGGAAGCTAGCGGGAGAGAGTTCCTCCTGGAATAAATATAGATATACGAGGAGGATCCTAAAGCCAGCCCCTGCTGGGGAACCTTGAAAGACCACAGATTTCAACCGTAAATCTCTGCTGGGCGCTTAACTCTCTTGCAAAATCCTTTTCAAATGCAGCGAATGGTAGGAAACCAGCACAGCTTTGCAAATCCACATCCGCACAGTAGAAAAAGGCCGACGTTTCCCCACTTGGGTGAGGGCACGTACAAAGAGAGCATTGCATGGGCCAGATTTTTTTTCCTTATTTTTCTTAATATATTTTGTGTTCCTGGTCAAACCAGTTCCAAATCGTATCGATGGAGCAGAGCTCAATTGTCCCACAAACCGTATCGACTGAGCAAGCACAGTTCAATCGCTCTAAACACCATGTACGGTGCTACGATCAGCGAGCATCCTCCATCCCAGCCTCTCACCCTGGGATTTGGATACTCCCAAACCCATTGGCAGGCATCCTACGTTTAGGCCCAAGCCTGATTTGGACACCCCCAGGTACTACAGGTGAGCATCCTCCATCCCAGACTCTTCAGATACTTCCTACACTCAATCTTAGCCCACTCGATGCTGAGAAGTGATGCACGGGCCAGATCCTGCATTTAGGTGTATACAGGGAAGCGAGCACAGCTTGCGTGCATCAGTGCCCAGCTGGGGCCCACATGTGGAAACCTGCTCAGCAGATTCTGGCAAGGCAGTCAAGCAGGTGCCAACTTGCACGCACCTTTGCACCTGCTTGACTGCTTTGGGTTAGTCTATGCCATTTTGGGTAAGTCTGTGCCACCACCACAGAGTCTCGTGCATGCACCACTAAACTGCTTGTGCCATTGCCTAAAAATTATTGCACAGTCATTTTTGGCACATAACTAGTGCGATTCTTAGGAGCTCAGGGTCGTTTCTGACAGTACAGCTGTTCACACCTAATAGTCTACACTGGATACATGCCGTGTTCACATGCACCTTGTGTAGAAAGGAAGCCAGTGAGCAGGGCTTTCTGCCCAGTGGCAAGCTAAGGAGATGAGACACGCACGTCATTTGTCCTTGCAAGTCCTCAGTGAGTCTTGTGGGTCACATTTACATAGTCATTCACAGCAGTACATGCAAAGGTTTCTTTATAACTATGTATAATTTGCACGGCTGTGCACACAAATGGGAATCGCAGATGTGCGGGTCTGTAAAGCATTTCTCTCAACAAAGCCATTTATGTTTTGTTTTCAATTAAGAAAACGGTCCTAATTCATACCACCACTCTTGGACCACTTGTTAACAGCAGAATGTGTTTGGAAATAGATTTCATTTCCAAGATGCTGAGGAGGAAGTATAAACAGTGGAAAGTGTTCCTTTGAAAATTATGAAAATATTCTTTGATATCTACTTCCATATTCAAAACGACTGGACTCCATAAAATACCCAGATTGTCACTGCCCCAATGCCAGTCAGCAGGCAAAGCTACAAATAAAACAATTCAAGCTGAACCATTAAAGGGCGTGCTCCGCGTGACACTAACCCTGGTCTTTCCATCTTCCGTGACACGTATGCTAAAGTGATTGAAAACGTGGCATGGGGACAAGTGGATTTGTACCAACAAACCCATGTGCTGATTTAAAATACGCGCACACACACGCAGCTATTTCCAGCCAAGATGACCTTCGTGTCTCCTTGTAAGTCTGTAAGGGTGGGGGCACACACTTTAGGGTTGCTGGTTAGCGTTTAGGATTGAGTGCTGGATCCCAAAGGAGAAACCAAAGCCAACTGAACGGCCGAGCCTCCCCAAGTTCAATTTCAGGCTTCTCAAGGTTTAAGCAATGGCTAAATAAAAGATCCGGATCATGTTAAATGAACGATAGGTCGTTTTACAATTTTACACTCTTGCTGGGTTGTTGATCCAGATCTTCACCTGATACCAATGGGCATAGCTGCGCTTGAGAAATTACTCCGCATTTCCCTGCAAACCTAGCTGAAGATCAGACCCAAAGGAAGAGAGGGATAGGTTTTTTTTCCAGACTGCTGTGTGCATCAAGCTAAGAGCTTGCTGGGATACAACAAGGACAAAGCGTTTTTTAAATAGTTTTCCAGGATCTTGCAAGCAGCAAAGAGGTCAAAGGTGTTGCCTGAACCCAACAGC
Source organism: Alligator mississippiensis (assembly GCF_030867095.1). Lineage (NCBI taxonomy): Eukaryota > Metazoa > Chordata > Crocodylia > Alligatoridae > Alligator > Alligator mississippiensis. The sequence continues at coordinate 3,663,248 of NC_081835.1, forward strand.
ACATGGTTGGAGCATGCCAATTTTTGTGGGACACCTGGGAGTGATGGGGCTCGGATACCATCTGGCTGCCATTGACTCCCACCCTGAATGACCAGGTGACCTTTGCAGCTGGGTTGACGGGATGCAGCCTGCAAATGAAGCTAGAGTATGAGTATAGAGAGGGAGTTCATCAAAGCTCGGTCTCTCCATGGGGGCTGAGTGGTGAGACCTTGCTGGAGAACATCTATGTGGCTAGTTTTCTGCCAGAGGAAGGACGATTTGTCCCCCAAATGGACAAAACGCAATGCAAAATGGAGACAGCAGGAACACACAGGCAAGGGGACACTGCTACACGGTGTTATCAAGAAGTTCCTATTTGAAACAAGAATTTTTTCAGATTGGATCCATCATCTTTGTGGCACTGGGCACGTGCACATTTGCTTCCCGTAGCACTATAAGGGCAGACATAGTGCTGCAAAAGTAGCATGCGTCCAAGGTCTTATAGGGTGTCCTTAGTGTTTTAGATACTGGGCCTCCTTCTACCAATCACCTTGCTCGCCATCCATCTCAACACACAGAAATCCCAAGGCCATGGCCACAGACAAGCACAATGTGCGCTAGTGCCGTGCAGTAGATGGATTGTTTCAATTATAGCAGCTCCATTTCACAATGACGGATACCTTTTAGGAGCGATGGCAGTACATGCCTGCAATAACATGGCGGTGCCCTGCCCGTTCAAAGCAACTGCAGGAAAATAATAAGAGTTTGCATATACACACAGGGTGATCACAGGGCTTATTTGGCCAGGGTCACACAACTTTAGTAAAGCTGGAGACTCACAAATTAGCTTCAGAGGATCTCATTTCCCAGAACTTCAAAGGCACATCACTCTCTATTAGACAACCTAATGCCACTTGCATTTTGTGCGAGTGTAGGTGTGTGAACGTGCATTGATTCAGCTTATACTGGTATGTCTCCAGCAGACAGACCTAAAAACCAGCTATATGCGCACACCGAGGGAAACCTGTTAAAATACTTGTGATGTGCCTTCAAATATTCAGCTCTTCATACTTCCAAGGGGCAAAGCATTACGTAAGCGTCAAGAGCTGGACTGACAATTGTGGAGTCTCTACCCCAAATTTTAACCACAGAATGGGTTAGCAGCACTGCACGTTGTCCCAGTCTGCCCTCCCTCCCCAATCTCTGCCTCGAAGGGAGAGTTGCTAGGGTGGGAAGAGCCATTTCTTCTCCATGAGGATGCAATGTCTGGCCTGTCCACTGAGTCCCCGGGCCACGGTGGGGCTCGACACATTTTGTGGTAGGTGCAAATCATAAGCTCTGGACTGAAAGGCACAAATGTTCTCATCAGCATTTCAGGACATGTGAATCTGGGGGAAAAAAATAAATGTTTCTCCCCACGTAACTTATTCTGAAGCCTCCTAGGATTCGGGTGGATGGGACCTGCACGCCACAAACCATATTTCTGTTGCAATGAGCAGAGCAATGCTGCTTCACCTGGAGCAGCGATAAGCAAAACTTGCTATCGATTCGCCCAATGCTTTGTCAAGCCAAGATAGGAAAAAAATATTTTCGGTCTATCCCTACTCCTTCGAGCAGATTTGTCTTCTCAGCACTGTGGAGAACATGAACATTCAGACAGGACTTCTGCTTTGAACTAAGCAAACCCAAAACAACAAGGATATTTTTGGTGATTTACGTTTCAATTAAAAGATTTCTGCTCTTTGAATAAGTCTAGTGCAAGAGCATATTACCACATACCAGAAATCAAGGTTAGCCACAGCAAGGAGGCATTGAGGGCATCATCACATCAGGGAAAAAAAAAGCAAATTATTTATGCAGCTTGTTTTAGTGCAGGGATGTGATGCTTGTACCTCTTCAGCTACAACACGCAGCTGACGCTGTGAATGCAATGCAGTAAGCCAGCGTACAATATGGGAGCATTCAGTCTCCAACGGGATACAATTACAACGATAGATCACTTATCTGTAGTAAAGTTTATGCCTTTTTTCCTAAGAAACTGAGAGCTCCTTTAATTCTCTTCCTAACATAATTGTCAAAGGGAATTTGAATACAAACTGAAAATGCCCCTAATAGATTTAAACTGCACTATCCAATATGTACGTATCCCAGGTTTAGTGGAAGGTGGTTAGTGCTAATGTGGGAAACGCAGCCGATGCAGATACCAAGTTCTCATTACAAGAAAGCTCTGTAATTACAGTGCTCAAATCACAAAATAACCACGCTGGTCTGCCTTCAATTAGAGGAGGCCGTTTAGTGTTGCTGTTTCTATGGTTCCAGGGGTGTCCAGAATAGCTGATGGGAAAACAAAAGAGAAAAAGTGAAATCCTGGCCCCACCATTGCAAAAAAATTCTCCCCGATTTCGGCCGAGCCAAGAAATTCACACGAGGTCCTTGCCCCGGTTAGCTTACGATGCAGGAGCCCGATTCGGCAAGCAACTTTACTTGTGTAAGTCATCTCCAAGATGGTAAAAGGGGACTGGGATTCACCGATGTTATCAGCACTGCTACATGTTGTGATGCCTGTTGCAAATGGTCAGCTTCTCTAAATCCTGGGGGAGGAGATTGGCACGTGGGACTAAAAGGTTTCATTTGGTTTGAATTTTTTCATATTTCAATTTAAAAAAAAATAAAAAAATTGCAATGATAATTTTCCATGAAACATTTTCCTTTTTCCCTTTTGGAAAACTTGCTGATTTCTACCAGTTGAGACTCTGGAGCAGAGAATTAAAAGTACGGGATGCCCGTTCAGCAATTACAGGCAGCGCTCTCGAACTGGAGCTTTGCTAGGTGTGACGGACGACCCGGAGGACACGAGGCTGCATATGATTATGCTTGTCCAAGGCATTCACGAATGAGTCCAGCCACCAACGTAGGAAAGAGCGCTGCCAGACTGGCACACACAGAATATATTGCAAAGAAAGTAAAACTTTACATGCATTAACATCAGCAGATTCAACAGAAAATAACATTCACACGTGCAGATTCAACACATTCATAGATCTCACGAAGACTAAGAAAGCCACTTTGCAGCAGTTGTGAGCATCAGCCCACAAAAGCATGTGTGTATACACACACACACACACACATATGTGTACGCACATGTATAATTTTTATATATATACATATATATATAAAAAATACACACACATATGTAATATATATGTGTGTATAATATATATATATAAATAATACACATGCACATATATATATGTAGTGTGTGTGTGTGTGTGTGTGTGTGTGTGTTATTTAGTTAGTTGATAAAGGTGCAAATCTACCCTGTCTTCTGACTGACATCAGACTAACACGGCTAACTAGTAACTACCTCTCGAACTGAGCCACCGTCACCCAGCAGCCTAGGAGTTTTCTTTCCATCCCTCTCACCCCTGCCCCCCTTTTAATTTATTTAGGAAAGTAATCTGTCTGGTCCGTGTTTCAGAAAATACAGTCAAAATTTAACTGCAAGTTGATAGCTCATAGTCCTGTGAACACAACCACACCTGGGTTCCTATCCCCCGAAAATTTGGCCCACATTTCTTTTTTGTTACAAGGAATGATACTTAGCCTGACCAGAAGAAAAAGAGAGAGAACGCGCCGCTTGCAAGGCCAGTTTGTGCAGCATTAATGAGGCCACATAGATGATAAGAAATACATCCAGCGTGTGGATATACTGTATGCTCTGGGGACCAAGGCTCATATTAAACAGCAAAATAGCGATCTATTGTGTACAACGTATGTTTGAATGAATGATTTCCAGATGGGACCACACCACTCAAGGATAGAGATTGCAGAAGGCGCTCTCTCTCTTTTTTAATATATATTCAGTTTGTAGCTTTTGTTCTGACAAAGCTTAGAGCAAAAGCTACCCTGTAAACATGCTGTGGTTTCTAAAAAGGAACAACGTAACAGTTTCATTGCAATTATGAATTTACTGCTCACAGAAATAAATATTTAGATTTGGCATTTTCAGGCTCAGGAGAACAGATTCTGTTTCTTTTCAGCTCAGACGAGAGGAGATTAAAGGAGTATTACTGCACCTTGCTGTGTGAGCTGCCAAACCCTCCCACTAACCCTCCAGACAGCATGGATACAGTCACAGCCTTTGCTCAGACCTTCGCTGCCAAAAATCTTGGGATTTTTTTAGTTTTGGGAATATTCTTGTATGCAACTCGGAGCACACGCCCAGTGTCAACAACACCAGTGCCGAGCCCGAGGGAAAACATAATTAGGATGTGCATGGGAGAAATGTTTCTAGTTATTGAAATGTGAAACTCGACCGTTAAACCCATTTGAAAGTGGCCAAACAAATTCCTGCAATTAAAGAAACATTGTTTAATCACACTGCACCATCAAGATCTTGCTAATAAACCATTCTGGTAAGATTCCCAGAGCAAATAATGGCACTCGTGTCTTGAGAAAGCGATACTTGGAGAAAAACAGCGCTCTGCAAGGTGATGGAGAGGTTATTAAGAAACTGTTTAGTTTGCCTTGACATATTGTTCACAGTGCTGCTGAGAGTCTCCTGCTTGCCAGTGCTTTACAGAAAGGTTCAACAAGATTTGGAGGTAATGTCAGTCATTTAGGGCCAAAACCAGCATGCATGGAAGTCAACAGGAGTGTCGCCATTCTCAACTGCCATGAATACAGGATCAGCCTCTTAAGAAGAGCAATGATACTAAAAAAAATCCCCCAAAAGAGAAAAAAAAAAAAGCAACCCAGACACTGATTCTGCTGATTGTCATCAGCCTAATATTAGACCCAGGTTCTTTTTCTTATGTGTGCTTTGCAGAGTTCAGTTCTTTATTTATACATTTAATTTAAATGAATTTTCTCCATAAACATCAACAAGCCTACCCTTGGAGCTACTCCGTGGCTAAACACAGACAGTCAAAATGTCTGAGGCTGAATCAATTCAATCTTTGCAGTTTAGTCTAAGCTGCGTAGACTGAGCCGATAAGCAAGTGAACAGACATTCACTTCTGATCCCAGAAATGCAGTGACATGCCTGCAGTGGCCCAGGCCAGATGCCAGGGGGCACTAGAGCATGGCCTGGATGGAGCAGACAGTTTGGGCCAAGGTTAGCCCACCCACCCTGTAAGGGAAGCTTTGCAGGGTAGGTGCAAAGCATCCTGGGATGCTGGGGGACTATGAGTTAACCTGAATCTGGACGGGATCTGGGACAGAAGCTCAATAAACCAATTTAACCTAAATCAGTTCAGTCTGACACCACATCCATCCAAGTTTATCTTAAACCAGTTTCAGCCATTTTGAAAGCGGTTTCTGTGCACTGAACTTCCGTTGTGTTACAGATTTGAACCGGTTTCTGATCACTTACACCGGTTTATGTGCAACTTCTGAGAGGCAAGAGCTGTGAAAACGGAGTCCACTTCTGACTATTTCCAAGTACAATTTGGTAACGGCGCAGCGTGGAGTGCTGCGGACACAGGGAGCTGTCTGAGCCCTGGGAGAGATCTTTACTAACCTGCTTTATCAAAGCAAGAACATGAAAAAAAGCAACCAAAATAAAAGAGCAAAGGATCTCATTTTGCACTCATTTCCAATATAATGTCAGAAATAATTTCACTGGGTTCAGTAGAGCTGCCTGTGAAAAAAATGGGTGTAGGCTGGAACAGACCTGGTTTCACATGGCTTGCAAGTGTGGGCCCCACCATTCAGTTTGCTGGAGATGGAAAAGCAGCTTCCATCAATTCTCTTGTGTTCTGGAAAGGCCACAAGTTGTAAGCAAAAGCACTGTGCAGGGAGGTCCGGGTGATGCTGGGCAAACGGCTGAGCTTCATAACAACAGCCAGAGCCCTCTGCATCCGAAATCCCGGCGCAAAGACTGCTCCGAGCTTGTAACGCGACAGCCAAGGTCTTATGCTGGAAGTCAGTACAGCAACCAAGTTGTAGCACTAATCAAAGCTGCTCTGGTACAAGGGAAAACATAAAAGTGCTCCCAGACTGGTTGACCAAGCCACTGAAACAAGGTTGGGAGCTTTTTAAAAACACTTCTTTGTGGGGGGGAAAAAAAAGAAAAGAAGAAGAAGTTATTTTAAACACTGGACAAGCTGTGCTTTACTTAGGAAATCACTCCTAATTCCTTCGCTCTTAATTCGTGGTGCTGTTTCTTTGGTTACAAAATGTTTCAAGAGAATGTTTTAAATTATTCATTAAAATTACTTCTCTTTAAAAGAAGAAAAATTAGCCTGGTGGTGGTTTTCACAGGATCGCAACAGCTACCTCCTGCCTGAGAAAGATCTATTCCAACACATCTCGAAGAGGGAAGGGCCGTGCAATAAACAGCGTGGGAGGAGGGCGGGCGGGGGAGAACAGCCAGACTTTTTCCCGAAGGTTCCCGATACTCTTCTTACAACAAATGAACCCAAATGCTTGCTCTGAGAAAGGCAAGGCTCTTTGGGTAGATGTGGTATCTTTTATTAGACCGACTAAACAGTTGGAAAAAAAAGTTCTTTGCAAGTCTGAAAGCTTGCAAAGAGCTTTTTTTCCCAACTATTTAGTCAGTCTAATAAAAGATACCATATCTACCCAAAGAGCCTTGCCTGATCGGAGAACTGCTCTTTTCCCTATTGCAGGTAGAGGACACCTGAGGCATAGACTTCATATCCACTATAGACCTTCTAGGCTTGAGCTCTTTCATAAAATCATAGAAACGGAGGATTGGCAGGGACCTCAGGAGGTCACATCTAGTCCAACCCCCACCAGCCCCAACTACATCATCCCAGCCAAGGCTTTGTCAAGCCAGGCCTTAAAAACCTCAAGGATGGAGACTCCACCACCTCTCTAGGTGTAACCTGTTCCAGTGCTTCACCACCCTCCTAAGGAGAAGGTTTTTCATAATATCCAACCTCAAGTTCCCTCGCTACAACTTGAGACCATTGCTCCATTCAGTTGGCGCTGGTTTTACGCCAGCGCGAATCCCCTCATCTCAGCGGAGCTTCTTCTCATTTATTTTGGCACGAGCGAGATTAGAATCACACCCGTTTATTTCAAGAACAGCTTGAAAGACCGAGGACCCATCAAATGAATTTGGCATGGGATCTAGATAACCTGATCCATTGCAAATACGGCATTTCGGCAGAAGACAAACCATCCACGGCATTCTCTTTTAGGTTTCAAAACTTAAATTACGCCCCAGCTCCACACTTCTCTTCCTTTTCATTTTCCAGGCAAACCGAGTGGGAACAGAGGAAAATTATTTAACCTCCTCTCTCCCTGCCTGTGGGCTCCAGTGCTCAAAGTGGAAAGTGCAACTCCACAGATAAACCTACCATACCTCGCTTTGTCACCCAGCCTGAGCCCAAACTAATTAAGTGCCTGGATTTCTTCCTCTGCGCGGTAGTTATTTAATGCGATCTCCCCAGAAAGGCTGACTGCCCTGAAGTTACAACATTCAGATGTTACAAATGCATAAGCCAGAATCAGCAAACATGATGCAATTATAAAAATAAGGTGATGTGGAAAATCAACTTAAAAAAAAAAAAAAAAAAAAGAATATCCTTGAGAGAAAAACTGCTAGATAAAATGCTTCATAAAAAATGTACACACTAGTATCTTGACTGCAGGAAAGCAAACATCTGAGGGTCACATTTTTTATTTCCTATTTGGCAAGTGATACTCCAGGCATCTCACACTACGCTACAAAGCCAAGCCGTAAGTTAAAGGCTGTGACGGTGGCCCCGAGGCTGCAGCAAGCTTTGTGCAGGAGACACCTTCCATTTTGTACTCGAGGGCGCGTCTACAAGTTCATTAATGCGCAGTAATAACTGCACATTTCATTTAGTACTTGCTTAATGAAGTACTAAACTAAATGTGCAGTAACTACAATTACTGCGCAGTAGCATGATTTATTAGTGATGCTCACTGTGCAGTAGCCTAATACTACTGCGCAGTAGCTTATTAGCGTAGTTCTTGCCCGGCACGCTACTGCACAGTGGTATTAGGCTACTGCACATCAAGTGTCTTGTGTAGACGCACCCAGTGATACCTCACGGGCAGCTTTACCTGTCAGGCTCCCTTTTGCAGAGACCTCGCATGAAGTGCCACGGGATCTTCAGCTAGTAGTTGCTCAGCCTCCAGCAACGAGGCAGAAGAGACCCTTGCTTAGCATCCTTTTTCCTGAACACAGCACCTTCTTTCGTTTTTTGTTTCCTCATATGTGCAGATAGTGTTTAGTCAAATGGACCCCATGGGCTTTCCTGGGATGGAGTTGGGGCTGGTCCTGCTTGGGGCAGGGGGTTGGACTAGATGTGACCCCCCGAGGTCCCTCCCAACCCTCATTTTCTCCGATTCTATAAATGAAAAGAACTTATAGTGCTTGAACCCACCTAAGAGAAATACAGTAGCTCTTCTCCTACACTTCGCATCTATGTATTTGAGGGCCGTAAGCATAGAGGATGAAAGGAAATGCTTAGGGTGGCGCGAGGGTATAATGCAGTAGGAGTGACAGGATGAAACAGACCGAGCAAAAATGTCGACAGAGTAATTTCTTAAGCACTGAGGTCTATTAGACAATGAAATTGCATACGAGGGAACCGGTAGAAGCCTTGAGTCATTTAATTCTAGACTGGATGGAGAAACCACTGCTTGAGTCATTCTCAACAAGACTAGACAAAGCATTTGAGAACATAAAGCTGTCAGGAAGATGGATAAGATAACCCGATAGGTCTGCTTCAGCTCTCGGTGCTAATTTTCCTGCGTTTCACAAGGCTTCTTTTAGTTTTTTTATGGAGTGCTTTACATGCTAATCATCCCCAAATCTACAGCGTTTGCTCTTTTTTGGAGGGTTTTTTTTCTTTTTTTGGCATTATCTACCACTTAGCTGAGAAGCAGAGCTTGAGATAACTCGATTCCATTGAACGAGGTAATCACAGCTCCCTTGCTTCTACTTCCAACAACATTTCTGTGCGAGAGACAAGAAGAGCTTCCCAAAAGCCTTTGCCCAACTCTTCCACTTTCATATGGATGCATTTTAGCAGATCTCCGAGCAGCCCGGAGAACCGCAGATCATCAGGTTTTCCTCGCTTCCCTGGAGCACATGACAAGAAGAGACAAATTTATTCTGGCTCACATCTTTCCTTGCCGAGAGGTCTCTGCAAGTTCAAAGCCTGAGGTCATCTGGGAAGACCAGGAAGTATTTGAAGGATTGTGAGCTTGAGGACGCAATTCAGCAGTTCTGTGCCATCAGAGCCAAGGGCTTCCTCGCTTTCCCGTGACTAGCAAACAGGGGAGCTTTGCTGTTAGTCGAGATGGAAACTGGCTGAGGCTGGGGACAGATGACTTCTTTGTATTTATTACAGTAGTGTCTATCACCTAGGAGGAAGGACTCAGCGTAGGGCATGGACGCACCGACACCCTGAAAGCCTTATCTCTAACCAAGGGAGAACAGGGGTGCACTGGATGACGAGAAGAAACAACTGGAAGACCCAAAGTATAACGTGGCAGGAGGGACAGGATGAAACTGCAATTGCCCCATTCGCTGCTCTGCTCTGCTAAGCGGGTCTGTGCCCGACAGAGGAGCTTCACCAGTGCAGGATCCTTGCAGTTCTGCTGATCCTTGGACGGTCCCTGAGCCCTCATAGCCTGTCGTCTACTTGCAGTTAACAAGTTAATTAGTACCTTGGGCCTCTCTCAATGGGAATTACCATCCGCCGGGAAGGCGATGAAGGCTGCAGAGTCTGTTCTAGCTGATGCCCCAGGGCTCACAACCCCTCGCTGTGGCACGGTCTTCACAAAATCATAGACAATGAGGGTTGGAAGGGACCTCAGGAGGTCACATCTAGCGCACATCTAGACCATCCCCAACTACATCCTCCCGGCCAAGGCTTTGTCTAACTGGGTCTTAAAAACCTCCTTCTCCGGAGGCGGAGTTTCCAGAGCAGCAGTGCTCTGGGAGTCCTAGCTCCACAACCGTCGGGGGCCGGGGTAAGGCACGCTTTGACTATGGACCCTCTCCGGGGATGCTTTACCACGTGAAGCCCAAGCATGCAAGTGGAAGCGGCTGTTTTTCTGGGCAGACTGTTCACACGTCGCTCGTTAGCACTTTTGTCAGTGCATAGCAACTGGTGTGCTAGGGCGATACGTGGCACCTTGCTTCGTTAGTCGTTACCATAACTCACCCGCCATCCTCGTGCCCCCGACTAAAAGCTACGGCAACTGGAGTGCCCAACACCAAGCTTCGGCTTGCCTCTCTACGACATGCACCCGGCCGCATGAGCATGTCTGCGCACCGGTTCCCTTCCCTGAAACAGCCTCTTGGCTTGCACCAGTTTGGAGCGTGCTAATAATATTTAGACAGAAGCATCTCTGTGCCATGCCATGCCACTGCTCATCTGAGCTGCCCCTTTTCTTTGCAAAAGGCTCTCCCTGCTAGCAGCCATACGCACGGCCGAATAACGCTCTGCGGTCTTCCAGGTAGCGTCTGTGTAAACACTCGTACAAAAATAAATAGCGCGAGCCGGGCACCGTGGGGTCCCACTCGCTTTCAGCAGGATTCCTTTCATTTTCCTCTAGTCCATTCCAGAAAACCTTGAGCTGAGCCTGTGCCAGCTCCCACCCTTTGTATTTTCCACTGGGCCCCTTCCGAGCAGAAAGAAGCAGGTCCTTTCAGCCTTCCTCTGGACCTGCGGAGCAAGCGAGCCCGATTGTTGCAGGTCTCCATGTGTGGTCCGTCTTGAAGCACCATCTGTCTTGAGTTTAGCACAACAATGCTGCAGTCTAAGCAATTAAAACAGACTGCCTGGGTTAACTCCTAAATAAATGCATGGCTACGTCAATGATCGGGGGCGGCGGGGGGACAGATAAACAGCCCGAGCGCTCGGCAGCGACACAACGTATTCTGCAACCAAAGGACGGGCTAACACGACTCCAATAGCCTGTGCATCTTGCCACCGTAACGTCTCAAATGTGGTCTGCACTCCCACGCCAGCGGCTCTGGTTCCTATACACGACGGACAGATTAGGAGAGGGAGGTTTTATAAAAGCACATGTAGGGCCCGCAGGCGCTGACCGTTGCGGTGGCTCATTGGAGAGTCAAACGAAGGTCAAAACCTAACTCCGGCCTTGAAACGAGCTCATTCCCTGACCTGATATAGCCTCAAGGCACTGGAGGACTCACGTCTGTGTGTACCTGCTGTATTCAACCACATTTGTTTGCCAGACGATGGGATGATTAAAAAAAACGCACAGAAGATGGAACTGTGCAATTGAGCCATTTTGATAAGCCAGAGGTCCTTATAAAACACCTAACGACTCGTGATGGCCAGGCACTCCCATTCCTCATTCACTTAGGCCACGTTACACACCATTTGCTTTAATGGCGCTGATTCCCGATGCATGCCATGGCAGGAGAACTCTACAAGGAACCGATGAAGACCCAAGGCAAACCCATTTCTTTTCCCCCTAGCCCATCGTGGGGCATAACAATGCGAAAGCCAGGAACCTGGCTATAAAACTGGTAGATAGAAACAAAGACGGCAACTCTTTTTCCATCAGCCCAAGGGAGAGGGCAGTGCTGGCACTTGCAAAAGCAACCGGGGTGATGGAGCACAAAATACACCGACACAAGGAAGCCTCCGCACCCTTTTGGGAGGAGCAGCTCATCTTCGCACCCGTCTTGCCATCTGATGTGGTTTCCACCCAAGCTGGAATAAACCCCACTGACCTCGCTTGGTTTCTCCTTGCACACACTGCTAGTCAAAAATAGAAAGGTCCTGTCCAGGTTTGGGAAATGACGTACAGAAAAGTATAAATAGGATTAGAGCAAGAAGAGGGCGCGTCAGGTTTCCTGAGCCACTGCTAAACAGATCAGAGGCTACCACAGGGCATTCGGTATCACGCAACACTGGGAATCGTTTCCTTCTGCCAAACGAAGTGCCTTGCCCTCCTCCAAATGAAGTGTCATCTGGAAATACGTGCCACGGTGTGCTAATGGGCTTTAAAAAAAGACCACACTGCAGTCAGAGCTGCAGGAATCCATATACCAGCTGGCTGCCTGGCTTCCTTTCCATATCTTCAACTCACCCTGTGCAACAAAGGTGTCAGTCAAACTCATGTAATACAGGAGGGCGATTATCCGTGCATGCACAGGCCCACAGCTGTCAATGCTGCCTCAACCTGCCGAACCATGGGCAGAAATCATAGAGAAGTGGGGCTGGAAGGGACCTCCAGAGGTCCCCTAGTCCAACCCCTGCCGGAGGCAGGATCACCCCAATCCTATACAACCATCCTATACAATTCTCATGCCCTTCAAGAAACTCAACTCCTGGAGACATATTAGGGGTAGCATGAATGACCTGCATAAATAATTCCCATGCACTGTGAGAGATGAGATGCCATGAGCACGTAACAGGGAGGAAAAACTTGCCAAAACCTTCAGGGAACATAGAACTGATGATAGGAGAAATCCTAAAGTCTTTCCTCAAGCAAAACTTCAACTGGATTTGCTTTGGGGAGCTAAGGGATGGTGGAGCTAGAACCAAGCAAGGCCTGGTGGCTACAATGCCAAAGACACGACCGCAGTACCAAACACGGCATTGCCTTCTCCGTTGTTCCAAGAGACTCTTAAAATGCTGTGGCTCTTGAACTATTCAGCAGCCAGCTTCTGTAAATGGTCCTTCCAGAAAATGACCTGCCTCTAGGTTTTGGGGACCATTTGGGAACCATTTGGGATGCATGGGAGCCCTTGTCATTGTTCATGAACCTCCTGCTCCCCAAGGTTTAAAAGGGCTTTTAAACCCCATGATCCTACTTGCAGTTCATGCTCCAGAAGAGATGAGAGCTCCTCCTGCCACCACACTCATTGCAGCACATGGTTTGAATCTCATCCCAAAACAAGGGTACCTGCATGTGGGAGACAAGGGCTAGCTGCTGCAACCATCGACTTTCCCTCCTCAGAGCCCACAGGACATTTCAGGAGGAGAACTATTGCTCGATGCACAGGGCCACGATGCACCCAACACCAGTGCTTCCTCCTTGAATTTGCAGGCAGGTTGCTGAAAGGAAGTTTGATGGTCCAGGTCCCGACGGGTCTGCATTTCTCTGCTTGCTCTCGAAACAGAAGGTCAACGGGGGATTTTCAGAGTGATTTGTGGAAGACTGACACTGGCAGACCTGCCACCAGCCAAAAAGACCTTTCTGGCTGCCCACACCAATGCTCACGATGATGCCATCATCCCGCAATGCATCACAACTACCCAGGCAAAATGCCTTCCAGCGGGAAGATGCCGTCACGTCGAAAGACCCACATACAAGAAGGGGCACGTGCACACAAACACGGCTTCTCTAAACCGGTAACCCCGTTCACAGCAGATTCACTATGTCTAGGGGAGAGGTACCATTACGGACAACAGGCCAGACTGGGATCCATGCATCCACACTCAATAGCACCTTAACTTCACCAATAGTTTCCTGGCTCCACTCAGTAGCGTGGCAGAAGATGAGGGGTTTGGAGGAGGACGAAGGGTACTGGGTCTCAGTTTGGTGATCACCGGGGTCCTGATTCAGCTTCACTCAACTCAGTGGGACTTCATAGGGATCAGACAGGCCCATAGGCAGCATGTGCAGGGGCTAGAAGGGTCCTGCTCTTTCCTGGGGTGGTGGTAGCATCCCCATACATGACACTGAGCTTGCAAGCTGATTTTTCCAAGCACGTGTAAATCCACCAGGCTTATTCAAGGTGCGTTCCTTTTCAAAAGCAAGGGCCCGCTACCTGAAAAGGCAAGGAAAACCCCAGCATTGGTTCCAGCTGCAAACTGGAGCCGAGCCGCAGGACCAGCGGCCCCAGCGCGGTTCTCCTAGCAGGACTGATGGCACAGAAAGTACAATCATAATCAAGCTACAGCTGAACAAACCGCACTGAGAATCGCAGCCAGCCAACCTCTGGTCACCCGTATCCAAGGCTCGGTGGAAACGGATTAGATAAACATCATATAAAGTATCCCAGGCCTGATTTCTGTGCAGTAATGTATCTGCTTGTATTTACCACCCACATACTATTTTATTAAGGCACAATCAGCCTCAAATGAGAACTGTTGCTATTGGTGAAGTTTATTTTAACATATGGTTGACTTGGCCTTAGAAAAACATGTAAAATACATTTTAACCTGCTATTCTGGCCTAATGGTTTTTATAATTTTTTATGCCTAGTATATACACACACACACACACACACACAGATATACATATACGTTCCAAGCACAGGGAGAATGAAAAAAAATATATATCAGTCATGGGGTTATTTGCTAAATGAGAAAATACTATGCTACCTTTGTATTAGTCCAAAAATATGAGCGCCGTTTTAATTGCCAATAGATGAAAGGTAACTTGTGGTTTCATAAATTCTGCTCACAGCATCATAATTCTTACGCAGTCACAGCTGTCAGAGGCAGACGTGGTACCGCTGATTAGGGGGCTCCAAGCCAGAGATAGCTGTCTCCTAAAAATCCCAAGAAATATAAAACGCTGAGAAATTATTCCAGTTCAGCAGAGGCCCCAGTCATGCCCTATGCCAGATTATTCAGGATGCACACGAGGTGAAGCCTGAGTTGCAATGCAAACGCACCTCCGCTGACTTTGGTTGGACCAGCAGCACGCCTAATAGCACGGGACCGAGCACTTTGGTTAGGCTCTCCCCAGGAGCATCTGTTTGCACGATTAACATCCCTTGAGAAACGCCCTGCCAAGCAGTGGCATTTCCCCAGTCTCAATTGCACGATCTGCTCTGGAAGGTGACATGTAGAAAACACCAGGTTGCCTTCCAAAGCTGGGGACAGCCTCGAGCACCTCCATCAGGAGCCTGTACTAGAGAAAACCCTACTTTCCAGTAGCCTTTCTGCAGCTCTTGACTTAACCTACCATGCATTCGTCTCAGTTGTAGGAGGAATGAATAAAACCCTAGTGTTGCAGAACTGCAGGGTAAAAGCCACCTTACCCCTGCATGCCTAGGACTGCCCTGTTTGGACAGTGTGCTCCAAAGTGGCTCTGGCATTTATCACCATCATTTGGGTATCATTAAGGGAGTCCTCGTTTAGCCTTGTCAGCAATATCCCTGAAAAAGACCCCAAGAAGCAAGAGGAATGGCCAAGAACTTAAAACACTGGCTTGCAATTTGGGGCAGCTGCTTTCAGCTCCCACCCCACTGCCTGCTTGGCCCTGAGCAAGTTGCCATAACACAGGGATAGTATTCCTAGGCGGAGAGGAAAACCGAGATGTGCACGGCCCATGCACCAGCCAGGTGGGACACGAGAGCCTGCCCCAGAACCGGCTCCAGGTATCATCAGAAAACTCCCCAAGGCAAGGGATTGATGAGGCATCATTTATCACAGATGACGCAGCGGTCTGGAAACGCTGCCTAAACGTTTCCTGCTTTTCAGGCGCATGTGAAGCAAACTGGTCACGCGCCGCCCGGATGGGAAAGGCCCCTCCGCATTATTTGATGGAATGGATTTTAAAATATTGACTTTGTTTCTTGAGCAACAACCCAGAAAATGACCCGCTCCTCTGTTTGTTTGAAATGGGAACGCGACGGATATTAAAGCCTTTCCTTCCAGTCTGAGGTTCCCGCACAGGGCTGAAGGATCCACATTACGAGATGCATTTTCAACTGCAGTAAGCACATTCTCAAAACGCAATAAAATAATCCCACGTGCAATTCTCCGGCCTCCTGCAAACCTTATTGAACCATGCATGCGACCGATTGATACCACTTAGCCCTCCACCAGATGATTATAAGAAGAAAACCTGGGAAAGCCAAGAGAAAAAGGCTGCCCAATTTTGCAGGGTTTGGTTAAGGTGCCACTGGGACCAGCAGGAAGGACCAAGCTGGAAGGATGGGCCAGGAGGCCCCTGGAGAAGGCTGCTTTATGCAAGCGCTGCCAAGCTTTGTACCTTCATCACCGACTGACTCTCATCCTGTTTGGAGGTAGTCAGCAGGATACATCTCTGCTGCTTGCAGATGCTATGGCCAAGCCTGTGCTTAACTTCAAGCCTATGAGCTGCTCCTCTGACGCCCACAGGGCTGTACACGTGCTTAAAACTATGTATACCTTCCGGGCTTCTTGCAGCTGCAGGTAGATGTGAGGCCAGGGCTAAATCCTGCATGCTCTGAGCATGATAAGCCAGCCAAGCTGATAGCAACGTGCTCACAGCCGTGTCCACCGGCTCTCCCCGTGGTCATATTCAACCGCACTGCACTGGGAGAGGTGGGAAGACAGCCGCTCCACGTTCTCTGTGGGCTATTTTGGGTTGGGGTCCCAGCACTGCAAAGGGCACTAGCTCCCCCCCACCGCCATGGACTTTCTGCCAGAGAACAGCCTTTCCATCCCTTCCCTTTTTCTCCCGTGGGAAGTGCTCGAGATGAACCCTGCGTCGGCTCTGGGCTTCCCATCTGCGTGACCCGGCTGGATTTTGTTTTCTTATTCCTTTAAACCGAGGGAAAGAAGAGTTACGGCTTTTACATCCAGTGAATCAAACTCTTTATAATTAGGGCTGCCGGTTTCTATAGCAACGAGGATCCAACTCCGTTCTGCGCGATATAAAATAAGAATAGCAGCGCTACAGCTGTCGGTGTGGTCTGGGCTCTGCAAGGCGATGAAGAGATTCGCTGCCCGGGGGGGGACAGCTAGGCAGCACGTACACAGCGCACGTCCTGGATGAGGCATCAAGGTGCTGGCAGAGGGGTCTCGGATCTGGCAGCTCCCTGAAATCCCATAGCAAGAACTATCTTCTGTTCCCTCCAACTCCATCCTCCCCATCCTGCCTCCTTCACCTTCAGCATCTTTCTTTCTAGGCTCCCATCCAGACTTCTCCCTTTCAAGCAGCAGCTTAGCTTACACCCTCCCCTCCATCTAGCAAAGCAGCTCTCTTCTGCGATGATTTCACCTATAATCACCACCTGTAAAACACTGCGGACTATAAGCCACCAGGATTTTTATGGTGCTCTCTTATTTTAAGAACTTCACGTGGGTGGCAAAGAGAAAGAAAAGGACACACCTACCCTTACTGGAATTCAGCACCGAGGGTCTCATGCCTCTTTGGCAACACCATGTGAGTGATTCATACCTATATCTATGTTCTGCATTGAAGGCAGTAATTTCCTTGGGCCCGGCTTCCGATGCAGATGTTACAGTTAAAAAAAAAAAGAAAAGAAAATCTCCCTATAAAAAAAAAAGAAAATCACACTGCATGAAAAAGCAACAGAATAATAGTGCTTACAGGCCAATGCAACACAGCACAGCTTTTTCCTGTATAAACTGGTAGCGTCACAGATGCAATGGGCCACGTGTGCAGAAAAAAAGCCTGCTCCGTGCTAGTACCACTGCAGAGCTCGGTGCAGGGAAAAGGAGGGGAGAGACTTGACTTATGAAATGAGCCAAACCAGCAGCTCAGGTGCCAAGCTCGTGTTCAAATCCCTTACAAGGAAGGCCAGGCAATGCATGCGTTCCTCAATGTCCGCGTGCAAAAGGATTCTTGCGCGTCACTGCCCAAGAAGGGTTTGCACAGTGGAGCTGGGCTTGTAAAGCTCTTCTCCTCCAGATGTCCCGCCGCATTTCTGCAGGTTGGAAAGGTATGGCTAGGTTTACAAAACATCAGCCCCTTTAGGGCTATTCTTAAACCCCCCCCCAAGTGTTCTGGTTCTTTGCAGAAAGGACAGACCTCCATTTGCACCAAAGATGAATTATTCTGAAAAATGCACTCTCCTTCCCTCTGCTCTTTCCCACACCCACCGACTCTTCCTCTCGCTCCGATAAGTAGCACAATCCAAGTCAGGTCGATAGTATTAGACACAATATCCACCAGGTTAGACCAGAAAGCTGATGGAGTGGTACAAGCGGTCATGCCAATCTACAGCTTGAGCTGCCAGCTGCCTGGTTTGACTTTGTATATAGAGCTCCATCTCAACGGACCAGCCCCTACATTCAACAGGTCCATTTGAGGAAGCTTGTGAGAAACCGAAGCCAAGGTTAAGGCAGCGCATCGAGAAAGAGTGTGTGCATACATGTCACTGTGGTTTTTAAATGAAAAAGCTCAGGGCAGGGGCCTGGCATTCATTAGGCCTGCAGTATGTCCAGCTCTGCCACTGGGTGACTTTGGGCAAGTCCTCCACGGGCCTCGGTTTCCCAACCAGTACCGTGCGCTAGCAATACCGATCTCCTTGGTAAAGCACTTTGCAGATCTAATGAAGAAGAGCAACACATCAGCATCATTTTCCAAGTGCAGAGAACATCTGGAGAAAGAATGGAAATGTTCCAGCTGAAGTATCGATGTACAATTCCCTCTGCTTCATATAAACTAAACAGATTTGGGTTTTCTCTAAGTTTTAGCAACTAATGATGGTTTTCATTTTAAAACTAACTCTAAATAAAGGAGGCCTTCCTGGGCACTCTTTGGATAAAACCGGCAGGGCGGGGAACATGCAGTGCAATGCATTTAGAAAACTCACTTTGGAAATGCACGGAGGTGATTCAAAAGATATCGACCCCGATTAAAGTGATTTTTCACAAGCGAGTTGTTCACTTACCAGGAAGGTAAAAAGGGGGTTTCTTTGTTTGCAGGCCAAACAATACCTTCCTGTTGCTATGACAGCTAAAAAACCCCAACCCCAAATCATATCGACAACCACCTAACGAAAGAGCAGATTCATCCGCTGGCAGCAAGAGTGAACGGAGAGGACGTGGTCACGAGCATCGCTTCCATCTCGCGGGGTTCTTCATTTGATGCAGGTTTGAGAAAATAAAACAAACGCAGCGCTGTTGCAAGCTGATAACTCGTCCTGCCCTTGTACACCCGAGCGCAAGTCAAGAAGAGCAGGAGGCGAAGATACGATTCGAAGGGCTGAAATCAAGCTAATCACGTCACTGTGTAGCTACGCTAGGGAAAACGTTGCAGATGAACTAAACCCAAGCGCCCTTCCGGTCACGACCGATGCTAATTCCAAGGAGATCTGATACAAAGGAGGGTTATGGGAGAATGTAATGCTGGAGAAAACTAGATAAAACGGCTAGATAAGAAAGTGTTCAATTATACAACAAAAGAGGCTTCTCTTTAGAAAGGCCTGGACAATGCTTTTCAGGACTGACAGCGGCTAAGAAACGGAAAAGCCTCGTTCCTTGATGGTTTTAAAAGAAGATAAGAAAGAAGATCAGCTCGTTTCATAAATGGATCCCATGGGACAGCTGCTATATGCAACAGGGGAGGGGTAGCCATGGGGGGTATAACCTTTGCACCCTAAATGCACGGGGAGTCTTCCATTGGTTTCAATGGACTTGGGATCAAGACGGACCGCCACGAGTCCCGACCCCAACACCCCTCGACTGCAACGTGGACAGCGCCGACACCCATCGACTATTAGGACACACGACCAAGTGGCTCGGCACTCACTTTGTCTACCCTTTTTTCCTTCCTTTGCACCGTCCTTCAATGACTACTAGCTGCACAATACTAAAGCAGTGCCCAGATGAATAAATATCCTCTTTTCCTTAGCAACAGTGAGGAACAGCGCAGTCAGGCTTTTTTTTTTTTTAAAGAAACAAATCTCAACCTAACACAGATGATTTAAATGGCAATACATATAGTACGTGGGTGTAATCAAAAATCACTGAGACGCAAACGGCACTTTTTAGAATAATCCAGGCTAAAGCATGAGCAGAGCTGCCAATGATCTGTGAAAAGGAGAGAGGGCAGGAGGTGGAGGGCCGGGGGAAAGTCAGCAAGGTGCTGGTAGGGTGGAACGAAACGCTACGCTTCTCTTCACCGAACCCGAATCCTTTCACGGCGGCGAGGGGCTGGCGATTCGTCTTCAGCGCTCGTTACCTTCTTCGGTTTCAGCAACATATTTCTCTGCCTACAAACTGCAAAGGTCAAGTAGTCGAAATCTGTTAAATGCATAACCTTGGCGCACGGCGCACGGATTCTTTTCACAGGTCTACTCCTTTCGCAGTTCTTTTCAGAAGGCTGCGCTGCATTTTTCCATTTGGTGTTGGGAAAATGTTTTCTTTTACCTGGCTTAGCGCCCGATTCAACAGGGAAAGAAAGGGGGGGGAGCACTCTTCCAGTTTCCATGGGCTCTGCACTGCAGAAGCCCGACACATTTTTGCTTTAATTGGGTGCTCTCGTCAGTCTTTTGTCAGGTGTTTGCATTGCTCTCTCTGCCCTCTTTTCCTCCTCTTGTCCTTTAGTGCATTACTCAACCCTGGGTTGTTCAAAGTCCACCTTTCCCCCACGTCAACGGCCAGAGCAAATTCCTTGCACGGGTTTTCTGGCTACAAGCACCAAAAACCTTAGGTCTGCATCTTACCTCATTTGCACGCATTTTTACACTGGCGTCATCACAGCTGGAGCTCTCCCGGATTCCCACCAGCATAAGGGAATAGGATTTGGGTTGGAAACCTGGCCCCGGTTTTGCCCTTGACTTCAGCAAGGCCAGGATCTTGCCTCAGCTTTCCAAGGGCCTGATTCTGTTCACACTGGAATTGCTGCGAGTCTTTCTGCTACCTTCGCTGGGCGTTGCATGGCACCCCAGCAGCTTTCCCAGCACTTCTCACCTTGCAATGCACAGGATCATCACCTTACACGATGCCTATCTGCAATCATAATAGGGGGCTTGAGGATTTCTGCATTTCTACCATTTACTGTTAACACCAAACTGGAACCCCTTTGTCCACAACTATATAGCGCTAAACACCACTAATGCTCAAGCAAACCTGAAGAATATGGATCAGCATATATATATATATATATGTATATATGTATATATATATACACACACACACACAGAGAAGGTCCTTAAATAGTTCTTAATTGGAGGTCAGCTTGCAATTACCAACCAAAGCCGCAGCTCAGGCTACAATGGCTCCTCTCTTGCATTCTCCCTTGTTCATCATACTTGGGCGCCACACAGGGAAAGAGATCTGGCCTGGACTCAGTTCCTGGATCAGGGCTAGAAGATTACCTAGATCCAGGCAGAGACTTTTGAAGAAGCAACCTGCTTCGAAGTTGACAACATAGCACGAAGAGGAGAGGTGGGGGAGAGAGATAAAAGAATCTTTAAATAGGTTTTCTGTTGCCTTTGATTACACCCTGCCCTTGCTGAGAAACCAGCTTCGACGCGACCTTTTTCTTTAACTGCTTGAGGATTTGAGAAACTGATGATCTTCCCCAATCTCACCCAGAAAACAACCCCAGCTGTGTTGCATTTGCCAGACCACGAGAGCAGCTTTAGGCACTTCGTGGCAGTCCATAGCCACGGACATCTGGTTATGTGCCAGATGTCAAGACAAAGATGCCCTCCGTCTTTTAAGCAATCGTGTGGTCAGCACATTGGTGTATTTTCTTTTCTTGTATTTCCTGCCTGCCACGTGTCAGGGAGGACAGGCAAGGCTCCTGGGAACGCTTGTGGGATGAGAGGATAAACCCCAGTGGAGCAGATGACCAGAGCAGCTCGCAGCACCCAGCCCTTCTGCTTCCCGTCCCTGGCCGGCTCACGGAGACAGCGATGTCTGCAGGGGACGTGTGCTTCCTGCATGTATCCGGCGGCTTTTAGGGATAGAAAACGGTGTTGATTTTCTAATTGAAGCCAAGATCCCGGAGCGCGGCGGCCACAGCTGTGGAATCAAAGCGTGTCCAGCTCTTCTGGCTGACAGCGCCTGCAAGAAAACTTATCTGCTTGAAACCGGCCTCCCCTCCTTCGCCTCCTTTTTAATTCTAATAAACCAAATTTACCGAGTGCTTTTATCAAAGTAACTGCGGGCTGTGAAACGCCTTGACAGGCGCTTTGATTAACCGAGGGCCCCTTCTCGTCGCATCTGGAGCTCGGACGAGATCAACCGCGCGAACGTATCACAGGCCTCAGGGCTGCCCTATGCATATTTATGGTATGAGGCATTATACCGGCAGAGAATTGGCCTCTTTTCTGTTTATCGATAAGCAGTATGCCTTTAAATCCTCGGGCCTGCAGTAAAATCATTTCGAAGCCGTCAACTACAAAAAGATTTGATCCCAACTCTTCATCGCTCTCCAGTCCTGGTTCTCCTTGTAACGTATGCTCTCTACATCTAATGCGCCCTGAAGCTAGGGATTAGGTAGGCATTTGATTACGCCTTTTATGTTTATTGCAATTCATTCCCAAACCTTTACCAACTTAATTAAATGCTACATTTCCACTGTCTGGTGCTGAACCGAGTGAGAATAGCCGAGAAAAATCAGTTCTCCAACAACATTTCCATTTCTAAAGCACCCTTTTGCGCAAGCTCCTCGGGGCAAGCACATAAAATCATTTTGAGTCGTCTTAAAGATGTATCAGTCAAAGCAATTATAATATTAAGCTTACAAAGAGCAGCCGACAGAGGAGATCGCTGCTGCAATTGCAGGGGGGGGGAGAAAAAAAAAAACGGTGTCTGCCAAAAAAACAATCACAACTCTCTATCAATCAGCAATTTGTAAAAGCCAGAATGCCAGTCAAACTCGTAAGCTACATATAGGTAAGAAAATACGAAAGATCACACTGAGCAAACATCAGGGGTTTGCGCCTGGAAAACAAAGCGGCACAGAAACTCAGAGGTAAAGTTCAGTTCAGCCCCCGCCACGCTATCTTTAAGTACTGCGGTGCATAAGAGGATATAGATCCTCTCAAGATACTATTATATTCCCATTAAAGTTAATGGGAGTTAAGTGTGCACAGCGAGAAAAGATTTACTCGGAGTGGTAGGCAAGATTATGCTCATTATGGAAACCTCCGGGCTGCGCAGGCAAAAGACAAAGATCTGAGCGAATACCCAGGGCACTCCCCATGTACATCGCCCCCAGACGCAATGCTCTCGAGGACCTGCTGGTGCCCATAAATTAAATGCGGTTTGTTTTAAGGGGGAGCGTGAAGCGACTGCCTTGCACTGATGCTGCTGCAACACCGGCATTCGACTACGCTGAAAGGAGATGAGCCCAGTGCAGTATTTACGCCTTGGCATGCCATCACTGCCGGAGGACAATACCAAAATGCCTCCCAAACTCGAGGAGGAGGGGATAGACTCAGACCCCGAGGGCCAAACAGGTTGGGTTTCCAGGCTGGATGGGAAAATCAGAAGTGCCGACATTAAAGTGGGGTCTGGGCACAGCTGAAAGTTGCTCTCAGGCAGCAGAGCTAGCTTCAGAGCTGCAGAAGTGAACCGCTTGCACTATTTTGAGCTGCTGTAGTATGGTACCCTATGCCATTCAAGCCTAAACTGCAGCCTGGCCATCACGGCACCTCTGCAGTCAAGGAAAAGCAAAATCACCACCTCGCTCTGTCCAGATGTGATTTAACTTCCAGCAGAGGAGACACCAGAAGCCAGGTAACCTCACGGTTCAGTTTGCAGACATATCCTTTATAGATGTGCAGACACCACTTAAATCTACAGCCCACTATTTGTCCAAGAGTCCATCTGCTACTTCACTACTGCCATATCCCTCTGCAAGGATGGGAAGGGAACAAGGCCAGCTTCCCTAGGAAGTCCCTTGCTTGTTCACTGTCCTGCTGCCCTCCACCCAGCACCCTCAGGTGAACTGCACCCTTGCAAAGTGGGCATCATGCAAAGTGGCTGGGGTGTAGGGAGAGCTGAGGTTATGTGAAAGCCATATGTTTGCCCTGTACATGTGTGTGGGAGGGGAAAAATCTCATCATTTGGCTACAAAAGTCAAAAATGAACCATTTGGACATCAGCTCTTCTCTGACATTGCAATGCTGGCGTTTGACTGCATTGCAATGGCATGCAAGGAGACGAGCCTGCAAACCTCAGGACGTCGGACAAAGCAAGGTTAAGCTTTCCCCAGAATGAATAAAGGCACCTACCTCCCAGGAAGGGCTATTTTCAAGTTCCTAAACTACAGCCCAGTCCAGATGTGTCACCCCAGGCCGTGCCAAAGAAGAACTCTCCAGAGCAGCAAACACTCAAGATTTTGGAAATTGTGGCAGGTTTCAGTTTTAAAGACTGGACTCCCCGATGGACAAACCTTTTGTACTCTACGTCATCAAACAAGGCATCATGGACCTAGACCCTGGGTGATGTGCTGGTCCTATTAAGACATCCCATAGGATGTCTACCAGGACAACGCTTCACTCCAAGCCTGGACTATTGCAGGCCAAAAGGACTGAATTCGGGGAGTCGTTCTGAGCGATGGAAATGGCAGAATGAAAACCATTTTAACTGGGCTGCTCAATTCTGCAGGGCACAAGCCTCAACTTAGAAAATCCACATTTGCCTTTGTAAAATATTGTGTGGAGGGGCTGGTCTACGGACCTGCAAGCAGGGAGGATATGTTTTATGGACTCCGTCACAAATCCACAGGCAGAAACGCTCCAGGGGAGTCTCTAGCTCCTGGAAAGCAGGCAGGGGGGAGGCCTGGAGGCAGCAATCAGCACCGTACCTAGACTCCTGGCGAAATTTTAGCATCAGGGCCCCCTTCAGAGATAATAATAATAATAATAATTACCATTTTCAGGCCCCCTTTCTGTCCGGGCCCCCCTGGTTAGTCCATGCCTGTGTCCGGCACTGGCAGCAATCGTTAAGGGATGGGAAGCAAGGGGAAATGGGGGTCCTGGGTGGAAGGAGCTAGCTGTGACGGAGGGGAGGGTGACCCCAGGAGATTTACACAGGGATTTTTAGGAGGGCCAGGTGGTAGTCTGAACACAGGGTAAAGACTGTCAGTTGTGTTTTATCGCACACGCTTGTCAAAGCATTGGATCGCTCTTTTCTTTTTTATACCAGGTATTCTTCTTTGTAATACACTCTTTTGTTTTCATGATACTTTAGCAAAGTGCCTGTGGTAAATCGTGATTAATAACCTGGGCATAACCATTCAGCAGAGTAGGGGGCCCATAGGCTCAGACAGACCCAAGAGCACCCCACCACCCGAGGGTTTGGTTATAGACCCACGCAGCTGTCTGGGTCTCTCGGCGCTACCTGAGCTCCAGCATCCTTCTGAAAGCATCCTAGATAGATCAGCCTAACATAAAGTACTTGCAGTTTACTGCAAAAATACCTCTTGCAAAGGGCTGGGACACACATAAAATAGAAACAGAAATGAAGAGCTGGAAGGGACCTCGAAAGATTGAGTCCAACCCCCTGCTCTGGACAGGAATACTGCCGAGATCAAACGATGCCAGCAAGGTGTCTCTCCAGTCTCCTCTTGAAGACTTCCAGGGTTGAGGACTGCACCCCCTCCTTGCAAAGTCTAGTCCAGATGCTGGTCACCCTTACCGGAAAGACAATCTTCCTTGCATCCAACCTGAAACCATCTTCCAACAGTTTATAGCCATTGCTCCTTGTCCTCCCCGGGGCACCCTAATGACCAGTTTTTCTCCCAGTTCCTGATATTCACCCCTTACATACGGCAAACACATCCCCCCTCAGTCTTCTCTTCCCACAGGCTGAACAGTCCCAAATCCCTTAGTCTTTCCTCATAAGGTTTGTCCTCCAAGCCCTCAATCGCTCTTGTGGCCCTTCTCTGGACCCTTGCGAGATTCTCCACATCTTTTGTGAAGTGCATCTCCCAGAGCTGGACGCAGCTGAGGTCTCACCAGCACCGAGTAGAGAGGAAGCATCACTTCCTTAGCCCTGCTCGTGATGCATCCCAGTATGCAATTAGCTCTGTTGACTACAGGGGCAGAGGAAAAGGATCCAAGATAGATACCAAAATAAAGGCAGCACCAAGATGACTGTGTGACATTTCTTTAACCCCTTTACTGCTGTCATCCCTTGGGACACAAGTACTGGGATGATGAGCATGGTATGAGGTGCTTTCTCCCTCCTGCAAAGTATGCTCAGCAGCACACAAGAGGTTAATACTGTGAGGTTTGAAGCAGCCTTCGTAACTACTTGCGTGGGGGTCCTTTAGCGACTGCAGCTACAGAACGATCTCGCAGGGAGGTCCATATGCTAACACAACAACACATTTTAACTGAGTATTTTATGCAGTTTCACGTCTATTGACCTTGGCAAAGGTGAGCTGTTTGGCTAGGAGGTCTCGAGAACAATGCCCAGCTGCCTAATTAGCAGTCTTTCTAATGATGTGTTGACAAATAGGCATAAATGGGAAAAGCCCCTGTGAAACTATTATAACCCCTAACTTCTCCATGGGGCAGGATCCACCCTCATTTGGCCCAGTGCAGGGTCTCAGGCAGCTAACACAATGGCGGGGAGCAGGCAGCAAATCTTCCTATTGTGGAGCTAAATATCTAAAAATGCAAAGAATAAAAATATCAAAATATGCTCGCTCTCTCTCTCACACACACACACACACACTTACCTTTGCTCAGTTTTCTTATTTTGGTATTTCTCCTACCTACAGCTTCCATAAAATAATATTATCTCTCCCCTATCAAGTGGTAGCAGGTGTCAGTCCCTTAGGAGTCCACTTTCTCATTGAAAGAGAAATTAGTGACATGGGCCAGGTACAGACATTACACATAAATCAGTGTAAGTGATCAGAAACTAGTCTATACCCATAACCAAACCGAAGCTCAGCATGCAGACTAGTTTAAAAATGGCGAGATCCAATCTAAAATAGACCTGGATTGATGTGGTATCAGACTTAAGTGATTTATGTTAGTCCAGTCTATCAAACTCCTGTACCAGATAACTATTCTCCAACCATTTGGGTTGGTCTAATAAAAGATATCAAATTCACCCAAGGAACCTTGTCTGCCTCTGTACCAGATCATGGAGTTTGGACATATTCTTAGAGTAACCTGATTTACCCTATATAATAGCAAACCTAGAACAGGGGTGGTTGCAAACAGCAAACATGCAGTTGCCTCTCCTGGGGATCTCTGCCACATAAACAGGTGGTTAGCTTCTGAGATGGTTACACGGCGTCCTCAGGACTGACTCCAGCTAAAATGGTTCAGGCAGCTAGTTTTGCCATGCAACGTGTTTGCAAACACCAATACAAACGTTTCTTTGAAGGCTCAACAGCGTTTATACCGACGTATAACAGTGACACCTGGTGCCAGATTCCAGAGCAATACTTGCACCCGGAATGGGATCCATTAGCAATGCAAGAAATACCAAATTTAGTGAACTGAAAATATTTTGGATATTTTTCATTCCAACTGTTTTCAAATGTCAGATATCCAGTATTGAAACATGTGTCATAGAAAACACTTATCAATGCTAACTCTTCATCTGCCTCCACTAAATATCTGCAAAAAGGGAATGAACTGCTAAGCTTTTTTTTTTTGCACTTCTATATACCAACTGCTGCAGTTTTCTGATTTCTGGTTGTGATAGTGAATTCCTCACAGTGAACCTCTGCTAACTCCAGACTCAGGAAGGAAAACCTAATCTTTGGTCACATACTAAACTGCTCTCTGTTATCTCAGCTATGCAAAATGAGGAACTAGGAACTACCAGATCGGATCAAATCACATAGGCTGGGTATCACACCTCTGCCAGGAACCAGCTCTGCAAGAGACAGTGAATGCTGTGCACAACCCCATAGTAGATCATAAGGCCTCAAGCTACCAAAGCATGAAAGCGCATCTGTAACTGGTTATGTGAGCATCCTTTTTAAATACATTGGGCAACTCGTATCCCCAATTCTGCATGCACATAATATTTCTCTGCCATCAGTACCTTATAAAATAACCTGCCTATAAATAAAGTTTCTTCCAACGTTATCAGCCAGAAGATGGTTTAAGCTCTACCACCTGAAGGGTTAGTTCCTCTCCAGACTGCCGAGGCTTTTGCAGCGTGTCACTAATATAAGTCTGGATGACTCTGATCCCATATATAATTCCAGGTGATCTTTAACAGCAGTGTCTGATACACTGCAATCCTTCCAACGTCTCCCTGTTTTGCTGATCCACATATACCTTCAGTAACAAAACCCACACTGCACTGGATTTTACTTAAACATGTTAGCTTGGACTACATGTGCCATTACTATAGTTACCAAATTCATGTTTAATGCAACAATTTTGATGCTGCCTGCCTGTTGTTGGAGCAAAGGTTTTAGAGACTGCTCTGACTAAGCACAATTTGAGCAGGAGATGCTAGGGCGGAGGAGGAAGTTTTAAAATCCATCCATGAATCCAAAAGGAATTCAAATTTGGGGAGGCATTTCATGGCTCTTGTGCAGAGTATATTGTCCCCAGCATAGTACAGAAAATCCAGCTGCACCGAGTATCTTAATATTGAAGTAAAAACAGTTTAAATTGTAAATTGAATGCAGGCTCGGCAATTTCACCATTATAAAACCACTTGATGAACAAGCGTCAAAGAATTTCTCTTCTCCTTCGCTGCGTAAGATGAAGCATAGAAACCCTTAATGCACACTAAAGGAGAGCAATGAGAAACTCCAGTTGTGTCAGCGCAGATGTTATATAGGCAATATTTGGTCCCTCGTCCTGGACCCTTTTAGTTCTCCACTTTTTTGGCTGCTCTTCAGACCCTCAGATGTGTCTGGTCTGAAACTCTATTCCCCGGCCCCTCGCTGGGCTGCTGGAGCCATATGGTCCTGGTCTTCCCTCACTCCTGTCTGGGCCTCTGCACCCACACGGTCCTTCCCAATTGGTTTTCTGCCGGGATGTGCTCCCCTAGCCTTCCCCCTCCACGGGTAACCCACAAGGCAGTGGGAGCTGAGGCTTTCCACCACCCCATCCTCGCCTTTCCTTGGAGTGGCCCACGCATGGCATTTCCTGGAGGCTGCCCAGCAGCAGTTTTAGGTCTTACCCAGGACCGGTCTTCAGGCCCACCTGATCTTACTTGTCCCTCCCTAGGCTCCCCTTAGATGTCTTGTATCCCTCCTGGGCTGCTAAGCCCCCTTGCCCTTGGTCCATTTCCCATCTGAGCCCTTCTCAGGGCTCTGGACCCCCCAACCTGGCTCCCCCAGGAGCCTCCTCCATCCCCTTGGATCCTACCCAAACCTCCAGACGTCATTCTCCTTGCTGGCATTCAAGAGCAGCAACCTCCCTCTTGGGTGATGTTCCTTCACCGGTTCCCTGCTCTCAGGGTCTGGGCTCATACCCTGTCTAAACCCAGCCCTCTTCCAATTAGCTGACTCCCTTGATGAGGACTAGCCTCACCTGCTAGCCCCCTGGGCCAGCTGATTGCAATTAGTCCTGACCCCCAACTGCCAGTGGCTGCCTGACCTCTTCAAGTCAAGTGCCCTGCCACATGCAAAACTAAATTTGTCTCCATCTGGCCACAGCTCTTAGTTGCCTCTAGGGAACCTTGCACTTGGATGTGCTGTAGTGTGTCCACAGCCCTACCCACCGGTGGCAAAAGTCTCCTTCCAGGCTGCCCCTGCAATGCTGATAAGTCCTCCATAATCAATCAGGACATACATTTTTGGCCCTCAAAACCTGCCTTAAATCCCAAAGCATGATAAAACAGGCTGAGCACTGACTGACAAAACAAGTTCCCAAACCACCTGCAGTAATGGCCATGAAAATATACATTACACATACATGCACTCTGCATATTTTCTGCAAAACAAGATTGAAGTAAGGTTTTTCTTTTTTTTCTGTTACATGGACATTAAACAGTAAAAAAACCAGCTATGCATTATATGGTGCCCTCTGCTGTATACCGACATAAATGCTCCTTTGTTTAAAATGAAGAATGAATTAAAAAAAAAAGGTTTTAATATTTATAACTTTACTTTGGATATAATGTTTATTAATATAATATTTGAGCAATTCAAATGCTGTGTGCAAAACTAAATGCCTGAAGATTTCTTTAAAAGATTCACAACTCAACCTCTACAAGTCTGAACGGTCTTTGCAAAAAGTAAATACAGCCTGCACTGGAAGCGCATGATGTGCAGTTTGGAAATGTTTTATTTATATCTCTGAAAATGGCAAAGGAAAATCAGAGCAAACAATGTCACTTTATTATCCAGGCATTTATCAGATAGACTGCGCACTTCAATGAATTTCACATCTATTTCCATCTATTCTACAAGCTAAGTCCATCATGTAAAAATGGGGAATCATTTTTCTTCTCTGAGAACAGCGCTATTCCTGGTAGTGGGAATAACAGTAATGGTTATAATAATCCAAATTCAAATGCATCCTATATAGAACTTCTACGGTTTATAATAAATTATGCATTTGAAGCAAAATATTAAAAAATCTGATGTGCGCTGCACAAACTGCTCTTAAGAATATTAAGTTTTATTGTTCATATTTCTTCTCTTCTCAAATCTGACATTTAAAGGCGATGTGGTTCCAACATACTGTCTTTATGGTCCAGAATGCAGATTTAATATGGCAGGAACGCAGCTTTGTGATAAATGTTACAATTAGTTCCACATGTGAGCGGAGAAAGCTATTCCGTATCTTTGCATTGTTCCCATCGGATTGCCTGTTCTTTAATTGTCATGTAATTTTAAGTAAGAGCTTGACTCTTCTATAGTTACGGGTTTTGCAGCAGCGAGGATTAAATAATCAGTACAACTCAGAGAGCAGGGCTGTTTGGATTGAAGTCTAGCAGGATCTAGGATTCAATCTCGGCGGTCCCTTGTCTGCGGGCTGAAAAAACAAAGTCCGGCTGCTCCGTTTGCGATGGCCTAGTCCTACAGACGAGTCCATGCTAGTGTGGGTTGAGGTGGCAGCATCCTAGCAGGAGCTCAGGGCAAGCTACAAAACTTGCTGAGGACCCTGGGTCCATCACCAAGGGATGCTGGGTTGCCATGGCTACGCTGATCGTGGTACTCAAGATACCTGGTTTAAGGCTAGGTCAGGGATGGGCACATGTGCTGCACTCACTCCTTTGACTGTCACGTCCACAGACCCTATAACAAATTCCCTGGCGCAGAACACGAGGCTACCAGAAATGCAAAGCTAATTAACCACCAGCCACATCTAACGTGGTGAGGATCCACATCATCCCCTCAAAGACCCATGCCTGCCTTTCCAGCCATGATGCCAGATGTCCCTACCAAGCTGTTCCCAAAGGGACAGACTTGAAGCTGACCGTGCCAGCTCTGGGGGAGCATGCATAACTAACTGGGACCTCAAGAAGTCTGACACTGGTTTTAGGGTCCAGGGTGACTATGCCACATCCCAGGATGCATGCCAGACCCGGTAGGCCCAAAGCACGACAATGACTTCACCCAGCGGCGGACTACATGGGTCTACTTTCAATAAAACAGGATGGGACTGACCAGCTTGCAACAATCGCTCTGATGAAATGCAAGGTTTTTGCTGCAAATAGGAAACATCCATTTCCTGCCATCCTCGTGTTCATCTTGGCAGCGACAAGCCACTTGGGCTAGCCCGACGAAACAGAATTGCAACGCTAGCTGCCTTCAATGCAACTCTTAAAAATGTCTGGTCCAGCCGTTCCCTATGCGCTGATGAGACACGAGGAGCTGGCCTGATATTTGCACAACTTCATCTTGATGCAACAGGGACAGAGTATGGAGTATAGCAAACCCTGGTTCAATCCCATCAAATTCTCAGCCCTGATTAGCTTGTGCACGCTTCTCTTCCCACATACACCCTCTACGCAGCAGCCTGCATGCTGTGCTACCAGCAATCAAGCCTTCCCTACAGTGGCCAAGTGCAGAGTGATGGGTGGTTGTACAATAAAGCAGATGGCAAGCAAAGACAATGACCTGCCAGCTTGCCACTGAGGCAAGATAATATAGACTCAAAATGCAAACTCCTAGCAGCAGGGATCCCTTCTGTATTGTTCGTGTAACGAGGTCCTGGTCCATGATAGCAAATACATAGGTCTAAAGCAGTTTGGGGCAAGGGGAAGGCAATGCTCCTCATATTTCTGCAGCCCATGCAAGTGTTGTACTAATCCTGAATGGGAGCCTCTGTCCTCCCAGCTAAATCCTGCGTCGGAGAAAGTCACCTCTCCTCTTCTCCACGACATTCATAACTAGAGTGGGCCTCAAGTGCTCCTCTCAAACCGCGGCTGCTTCGCTGCCAGAATTGCCTGCCATCTACTCGGTGTCTCCTGCCTCTCGCTCTCGCTGGCACCCCTGCTTTGCAACGAGTCCTGATGATTATTCACCGAAAGCCCAGCTCCTGGCACGATGCTCGCGTGATGCTTTCCTGCAAGCAGCCGTACCCCAGAGAAGACGGACCACCTCCCCCTTGCACCCCTGGTAAGCGTGTCCCAGATACAGCTGATCAAAGTGCTGTGTGCTTTTACTTCTTAAGGAAACCTTTCATCAAC
Source organism: Alligator mississippiensis (assembly GCF_030867095.1). Taxonomy (NCBI): domain Eukaryota; kingdom Metazoa; phylum Chordata; order Crocodylia; family Alligatoridae; genus Alligator; species Alligator mississippiensis. The sequence goes on from NC_081835.1 coordinate 3,695,446, forward strand.
AATTAAATATATCCTGAAGAGTTCCCCTCCTGCTCTTTTGATCCATTCTTGTCCTAAATCCCCCACCGGTCTTGAAAAGTAAACAGGAAGACTCTGACTATATCTTTCCAAAATACCAGCAGAAACACCGCATTCTCCTGGTTATCAGTTGACCCTTTTTTTTTTCCTCAAAAGGGAGCATTAAGCCAACAAAAAAAACACAACCCCTTGCTTAACTTGCATGTAGGGTTGACTTTTAACTGGACCCCCAACAAATCCCATGGCAATGTCCAAGTGTCAGTTGTCCCTCACAAAAACAATGAGCACGTGGGTGTAGAGTATTATTGTATTTGGAGAAAATGGTGTATTGTCCTAAAACTGACCCTGCAAAAATGGGGTCAACTTATGCTTCAATCAATACAGCAGCAATCAACTCTAACACACTGAAATCAGCTGTTAGAGAGCAGAGGCAAATGAACTGCTTGGGTAAAGGTGATATCTTTTGTTAGACCAACTAAATAGTTGCATAAAACTTGTTGGAGAGCAAGCATGCATTTCCCTTTGTGTGTGAGCTCACACAAGGCAAAAGGCAACTACCAAACTTTCTTTTCTTTGAAAGGATCCTCCTGAAACACCTTTCTGTCCCCCACCCAACTCACTGCATTTTGGCTTTCCTATCAGGAAGGCTGCACGATGTCCCAGGACATGCGAGGGAACACCACGCCAGAGGTGTTTGCAACCTGACGGACACGGCCGCTGTTCTCAACCCCTCCAGGGTTACGGTGTGCACCAAGTATTTGTCGAACTGGCTGTTCCATTTGCAAAGTAAATAGTTAAAATAAAAGAGACAGGAACCCGACAAGTTGCATTCGGAAGGTTTCCTATGGTTACCGCTACCATGGAAATCATTTTCATCAGTACGGTCTCAGAAATAGCTGGCTCTTAGACTAAGGAACATACTTCTACCGGGGTTAAAAAAAAAAGAGGGTTTGCAAGAAGACATGGAAAGGAAAGGAGAAAAATGCTTTCAGTGAGGTTCTGGCCTATACAAGGGGTTTAGCTGCACTCAGGGAAGCCCCTTGCATGGCGGGGACTCAAGCCAGACCGATCCCAAGTCACTTGGGCAGGTTCCTAATGAGGAGAGCAGGCTGAACGGATGCAAGTGAAGACTGCACCCGTGCAGACCGGCTCTCTACTACGGAGGCTGCACTAAACCCAGCTCTGCAAGGGCCGAAAACCCTCAGCACAGAGAAACCCTTGGAAAAGACTGAGCCCTGTCAGTGCTATGGGATACTGGCAGCCCTGAAGTGATCAGAGGCAGCTCCAATTAGCTGAATTCATTCCTGTGGGTGAGTTGATGCCAGAAAACCAGCCTCTTGCACAAGCACTGGCCACAGAGAAGCTGCAACTGCAAGTCCTCTAGCCCATTAATCTCACTCCCGAATTGCCAAGCACTTTTCCCCCTCGCTCTTATGAGCTCCAGGGGGTTGGTGTCAAGAAAGGGGAAGAGGAAAGGAGTTGCAGGAGAGGGATCTTCAGCTAAACGCTCACAGCTGAGCTGGGCAGAAGCTGAAAAGTGCATTAGGGTGCATGGCAAACCTCCCAGTCGGATGGAGGGTTACCCCTTCTTGATGGCAGAGCAAAGAGCCACCGCAGCAACCGAAATCCCTTGCAGACAGAGGGACTCAGATCTGCCTATAGACTCCCTGCATAGGGATTTCAGTAATTATATTTATATAGTTCCCTTATCGCCAAAAGCAGCCATCACATCTTTTATCACTGCTGCGGCAGCATCTTTGCGCAAAAGCAACTGATACCGGGTGAAATATTTGCCACGATGACTGAGTACAAAGCACCTCCCCCATCTGAGGAATAACAGGAGTAATATGTAGCCGGGGAAGTGTTAAGCTGTGGAGTCAGATCACTGCAGGGCGTGCGAGCCACACACAGGGAGAGAATTAGCCTGGGTCTTTCTATTTAACACAGGAGTGCACTATATTAGCTCCTCATCTTATTCTTCTCCTCAGGCCCCATCTCCCCAATGATGTTTGAATAGTTCTCCTCTGCTGTCCAGATTTCCAGAGGCTTCAGCTCTCCATGGCCTCGGGGCTCGTCCTTAAATGTGGCGCTGAGAATCCTCCACTCTTTTTGAATACAGCTCACATAAGCTGTGCTCGGTACTTAGCCAGATGCCAGCCGCGGCAGCAATCCCTCGATATGAGGATGACAGCCTTCCAGTAAATGAGGAAGTCATAAGTGTAGATGACTGAGGAATCATAGAAAACGAGGGTTGGGAGGGAGCTCGGGAGGTCACATCTAGTCCAACCCCCTGCTCAAAGCAGGACCAGCCGCAACTCCATCATCCCAGCCAAGGGTCTTAAAAACCTCCAAGGATAGAGAGTCCTCCACCTCTCTGGGTAACCGGTTCCAGTGTTTGATTATGCTCCTAATGACAATGTTTTCCTAATATCTAACCTAAACTTTCCTTGCTCCAACGTGAGCCCATTGCTCCTTGTCCTGTCATCTGCCCCCACTGAGACCAGTCCAGCTCCATCCTCTTTGCACCCACCCTGCAGAGAGCTGAAGGCTGCTATTCAATCCCCCTCGGTCTTCTCTTCTCTTCTGCAGGCTAAATCAGCCCATTTCCCTCAGCCTCTCCTCACCAGTCATGCCCCCCAGCCCCACAACCATTTTGTTGCCCTCCACTGGAGTATCTCCAATTTGTCCACATCCTTTCTGCAGTGGGAGGCCCACAGCTGGACACAGCACTCCAGATGTGGCTTCACCAGTGCAGAATAGACGGGAAGGATCACTGCCCTTGATCTGCTGGCAACGCTGCTGCCGATGCAGCCCAAGATGCCGTCAGCCTTGTTGGCAACAAAGGCACGCTGCTGGCTCCTATTCAACTTACTGTCCACTGTCAGGAGGCCGGGCGCAGCTCTTTGCTGGCTGACCACACATGGGAACACCATGTTCAGCAGGGAGCCCAGCACACGTTTGCAAAAAACAATGGATTTTCAACTGAGGTCACATCAACTCCTACACAAGAAGCTGCTCCCCAGATTGCAGCGTACGATTAACCTTGCATGCAGCAGGTGAGGATCAGATCCAAAAACCCCTCAGGGCGGTTTCAGGTGTGCGCAGCGCCATGCAGGAAAAAAAACAGGCACAAATTTGCGGGAAAGATGGTCTGCGTTGCAAGACCCATTCCTGCACGTCCCACCCCTAACTTAGCTTCCTTCATGTATCAGACAATTCTGCTCAGGTTACAAATTCCTTCAGCATTACATAGTAACCACAAAGCCGTATCGTGTTGGGTGCCTTGCTTACTAAATCATCACCACGGATTTCCTGTGCGATAACTATGAGATTGCTCATAGCAGAAAAAACTTAAATGCCCAATTGAAAATTGTGAGTAAGCCACGACGAAACTATCAGCCCACAACTCGAGCTGAAGCTCTCTGGTTTACTTCAGCTTTTTGTTGTACTTACAAGACAGGAATTCCTATACAGCTATGTTCAATCAGTGTTTAATTGATTATTTAAAAAGTGAGTGGCTGGTACAATAAGAATGGATTACCAAGAGAAAGAAATCTGTTGAAAACAGAAAGCACGTAAGGTGATTTGCTAAAGACGGCAGCCGATGAAATGAGTTGGGCTTCAAAAAAGCTTGTGCTCTCTCTATATATTCATTTTATTTAGTTAGTCTAGCTGACTTCAGACTATTGCAGCTAACTCATGCTCTTCATTAAAGGCGAAAAGCAACCTCTGCAAAGGCTGAAGAACACATCACGGGGAATAAAGTAAAGGTACAGGCCAGATCTCTGCAGGTATAAATCAGCATCAAGGCAGCCCCGGCTTACATCAGCTGAGGATCTGGCTCAGGTCCACTTGCATCTTAAGAAAAAAGGATCCCAATTCCTTACCGAGGGCTGCAAAAGGAAAGACTTGCCAGGAAAAATAAATCCCCCTTTTTTTTTTTTAAAGATTAATACATTTGAGTTTTCCAAGCCCTACCTCTCAATGCAGGCCTCTCCACAAGCCTCCTATTAAAGGTGTAGGAGTTTCTCTCAAGACGTAAGTGCCAATTATGGCTACAGTCTCCATCACAGTGGAGAAAACACAGCTAACGCCAAGCGCTCGGATGGTGCTTTACACAATCCAATTACCGCACAAAGATCCATTAACTTTCCCAGCTGCCCTCTTCCCTTTCTGCTGCTGGGGAAACCAGTGCCGAGGGGTGATTGCGGGGTGCTGTGATCCGAGAACAGGCGTCGTACCCCGTTGAAAGGACACAACGCACACAGCCTCCTACGTGGTCGCACATCCGAGCCAGCCTCGACCCTGCCTAGCCAAGAAGCACGAGTACAAGATGCTGGCTGTCCTCGGCGGAGCAGGATTGAACCCGAGAGTCTAATCCATGCTGAGCGATCTGCTATTGATGCTAAACTACTACTGAGTATTGATGACTACTCCTACCCGAGCTACCCACTTTCAAGCCCGCTTGGATACATCCGCACCATCCTGTTGCGGCTGCAGTATGCCGGTATCGGTTATATAGGTGCAAGTTAGGACTAAGACCAGGGGTCTCCTGAATTTACTCCCACTGTCTCATAAGCAGCCTCTGAGGCTAGCCAGAACCTCGTAGCCTTGCACTTCTTGATCCTACACTGCAGCCACAGAGCTGCATGCCCTTTGACCAAGGGTCGCTTCTGCAAACTAAAGAAAATTAAAGACAAAAAAAGTCACGCAGCTAAGGATAATAAACCATGCATGCATTGCACTGAGCCACAAGGCTGAAAGACATCTGCAACAACACAGCTTGCCAGCTGGCATAAGGAAGGTCAACTCGAAGGCCAACAGAAGATGTAGGTCTTAACACCACAGCCTGCAGGCAGCCCAACCTGGACTCTTATCACAACCCCGGAGGATGCTGTTATCCGGATAACTTCCTGGACAGCAATCCAAAGACACCACGTGCATCACATATCCCTTACAATTTAAAGACAACACAGGTGGAGAGGGAGCATCTGAAAGCTGGGGAATCGAGATGGCAGTGAGGACGCCCCGGGGAAGCTACGACACAGTTGGGAGCTGGATCCAGAGCACCCAGCATCTGACTGAGGCCTGCAGAACAAGACTGTCCCTCTTCTAGGGAAACAAGGGACCTTCAAGTCTACAGAGGAAGCCTGAAGTCTGCAAAATTCATCCCATCAATCTGGCCACAAGAGCACCCGACAATCCTGACCCCTTCTCCCAGGCTTAAGGAGAGACTTGGAGCCCAGCTCTGCCCAGACGCACCAGTTTTAAACCAGCCATGGCACGACTCTTCTGAGTTATTCCTAACTTTGGGCCGTACAACTGAACGATGGATCAGGCTAGGGGCAAAGGTGCCTTTTCACTGCTCTGAAAGAGGAGGGGAGTTCGCGTCAGCTCTTATGATGCAACTGGTACATCGGTGTGATCTTGCAGTAACACAAAAGTAAACTGCTGTAACTTCAACCCCGACCAAAACAGGCTTTGGGTTGCAGCAGGTCTGCTCCCTGCATCGCTACGGAAGCATGCAGAGGTAACCGGTACACCTCAGCAGCCCGTATCGGTATCCTTTGCTATCGATGCAATTGCTACCTCTGTCTGCCCCTTCGCTTACATCAAAGGCTTTCAAACATCTCCACTGCATGAACTACACCTAAACAGACAGGCTGGATCAGGGATCCTCCGCCTGACAAGATCACGAACCATTAGACATCCACCATCAGCATCACATCTCCATGGCAACAACAGCAACCGCTTTCAAGGAAAAGTGATATGGGAAATTATTGAATATCTGTTTGCGCACTGTACCACCACACCTCTCCAGAGACCTCCAACGTGTGCTCCAGCCAGCTCCAGCAGACCAGAGTTGGAGAAACATTGCTTTTATTAACCAAGATTAATGGAGACTACCTTTCCGAGGCAGGTGCCGGCAGGAAGCCCCAAGGGGCAGGGGAGCCAATAGCGAGGACGTGGCTCTCCCAGCATAAAACCACCTGATGCTCTTAACACCCCTTGTGTGGTTGCTCCTGACTTCCCAAGTGCTAGTCACTCGCACGAGCGCAGGGTTGCCCGTCACACATTTACGGTGACATAAAAGCAGATGTCTGCACTGCGAGAGGAAGCCACTCACCCACTGTACAAATCCCTCCCTCTCCGGAGATCGCTGACTGTGGTTAGCCATCCATTGTCATCCTGTGTTTGTATAGCATCTCCCAAAATGGGACTTTGGTCCTCACTTGGGGACTCCACAGGATGCAAACAAACCCCGCAGCTGGCAGGTAAAACTGGATGCCCTCTCAGTCGCTCGCAGAAAGCACTGCCTCTGGTGCAAGGAGACACCTCTGTAGCAGAAGTCAAAACTCAGCTGCCTCTACCCCTTTGTGCATGGTGATCTGAGGCCATAACATCATTACCGCAGGAGAACCGCAGGACGAGAGGCATGCATTTGCTGTAGAAGTGATTGCATGGGGAGGCAGCAGCAGCCGGCGATTGCTGAGAGCCAGGACTCTGGTGAGACGCCGCTGTTAGAAAAGGCACTCAGACAGAGCGGTCAGAAGGGCAGAGCTCTCTGGGGCATTCAGCTGCCACAGCAGGGGTTGATGCAGCAAAGCCTGATGCATTTGGCTGGGATGATGTAGCTGGGGCTGGTCCTGCCTGGAGCAGGGGTTGGACTAGATGCAACCCCCTGAGGTCCCTTCCATCCCTCATTGTCTATGCCCTCAATGAAGCATTGCTTGTTTTATCTATGAAGCATCTTAACAAGAGCCCCAGCAACAGATCACAACCCCACTGCATCAGGTGCTGCACAAACACAGCAAAAGGACAGTGGGCTTCCAGTTGAAATAAAAAGGCCCAGGATCACAAGCGAGGCTCACACTTTCGGGGATGTTACCTTAGGAAAAGCTGCTCTGAACTGAAGCATCAGGGATCCTGAGGTCCCTTCCAACCCTAGTTTTGGGCTTGGTGGCAGCCTATAAGTACATCAGGGGTGTGCATCAGGACCTGGGAGAACGCCTGTTCACCAGGGCACCCACGGGAAGATAAGGTCTAACAGTCACAAACTGCTGGAGGACCATTTTAGACTGGACATAAAGAAAAACTTCTTTACCGTCCGAGTCTCCAGAGTCTGCAATAGCCTCCCCTAGAAGTGGTGCAAGCACCTACTCTGGAGACCTTTAAGAAACGCATGGATGCTCATCTTGCTGGGGAGATCTGACCCCAGCTGACTTCCAGCCCCTGGGGCAGGGGCTGGACCCAGTGATCTCGCGAGGTCCCTTCCACCCCAAATGTCTATGAAGACTGTGAAATTTTCTGTGATTGTACTCCAGATCTTTACAGAGCCCAGCCTGCAAGCTGCATTGCTCTTGGGCCACGACGCACCAAGCGACTTCAGTTCAATTCGCTCCCACATTTGCAAACAAAACTCCAGGCCGAATGGGGTAAGGCCGCACAGCTCCAGAGATTTCAAGGCTGCCATTCCCATTCACAGGAGCCTGCGCCTGTTCTACGTTAAAAAACTCCCTTTGTGGCCACGCAATCATTAAGATGGTCAATACTTAGTTAAAAGGTTAACCAGGCACCCTGCCAACTAGTCACCTGAAGTAGATAGCATTTCGCTCTCTGCAGGCTAGCTGTGAGCAGGGGCAAATTGTTCCAGAAACACAATACGAAAAGAAAGCGCGTTGTTTAGTCTAGCAGGAAAGCGATATAAGATTACCTCCGAATTTATCATATTTTTCCATCCTTCCCCCTCAGGGATCAATTTTATTCCTTTAAAAAAACCCAAAAAACAACCCCTCCCGCATCCGTACGAGTTGTCTTCAAACTACAGGCAAAATCGACCCGCAGAATATTTACACGCGAGTTTTCTAGGTCTAAGCACCACGTTAGACCCACAATGTACAGCGTAAGATAGCCCAGGCCACTTCCTCGGCTCCTGTAAACGCCAGCGGGGTCACAATGCCAGCTGCAGATCCGTGGGTCGGGACCATTGTGTCCACGTGAAATTTAATCACGTAGCTCCTCAGACCTCTTTAATTCCTTGCAACATAATCTGGAGCAACTTGTAAAGGAGTCAAACAAACGGTCTCCTTGTCTTTGTCCAGAAACAAGCCCCTACGTCACCTGCTCTTTCCCGTATCACAGACAAAAAAAATTAAAGAGCTTATTGCAGACCTTCTGCCAGAGGCAACGTGGTCTCCGATATATTAACTCTCTATTAAAATGGAGAGGGCGCCTCTCAGCCAGTGCAAATAGAAAGCTTTATCAACTTGGGTATTTCAGGAGCCATTTCAGTGACAGGGTACAGGGATATTAAAGGACTACCCTAAGAGTCACTTAGCAGCGATTATTTGCTTGACTTTCATGAAAGGAAGGCTTGTCCCAGGGCAAGAGCAATAGCCACCGCTCAGGGACTCCCGGAGCTACTCCCTGCTGGGCCACGTCACACGCGTGATGCGAGGCAAGGCACCGAGGCCCAGCTCCTCCAAGGTCTGTAGGTGTCTAGCTCCCAGGGACATCAATGGGATTTTGTCCACGCTAAGGGATAAAAGGGTCTTCCAACATTTGAAGCCTGATTTGCACAACATGAACTATCGAGCCTAAATTGAGCCTTTGCACAACAGGAACTACTCCAACCAGGACATCTTACAAGACCTTCAGCTCTCCCGTGAAATGTGAATTTTCATTTCTACCCAGGAGAAATGTTACAACCTTTGCATCCTCCTATACCTGAAGACAGGGGTGTGCACCCGAAATCTTGCAAATAAAGCCTTTTTTTTTTTTTTGCACAAAGATCTAGTTGGGCTAATGAAAGATATCACCTCTGCCACAATTTCTGATTCTTCCTAGGGAGTAGCTGGTTCATGCTAAGTGGCCAGCACACGGTCCATCTCCACTCACATACAAAATAACCCATGATAAGAAGATGCTTGTTCTCCAGTGGAGACAAGGCCTGACCAGGATCCTTAATGCAACTTAGCTATCAACCACATTTAGAGCAGGTCAGCCTTAACGCTGCTTCTTCCCACCTGAACACACAGGCAGAGCTCATAAAACCAACTGGGCCCCAATCCTGCAAGCACTTTGGGATGTCTTTTTACATATGCATGTGCACGGGACCATTGCACTTGCGCCCTTCAAGTGAGGTGAATGCACAAGTAGGCTGGTGAACGAAGCCATTGAATTGCACAGACCAAGGGAAAGCAAACCTATCCGCCACAAGAGAAGGACGGCAAACTCTGACTCTTTGACCTTTCTGAGGACTCAGCAATGGATGGGTCAATATTACAATAACCAAAGGCAAAAACCGGGACACTTTTCCCAAGGGCAGAGTGCAGCGTTCAATTAAAAAATATATCCATTTACCTCTTGATAAGTCTCTTACTCTGGACATGACTGTTATTGCATCTCAATGCTTCCGATGCCACTGCGGGATTTGGGATGCGCACTCAGAGTTAACGAGAAATTACCAAGTACCAAGCCAGACTTGTATGTGGAGAGCGATAAATTTTCCCCTTGGGGGTGAGCTGTAAGTCTTGCTGTAAAGTCAATAGGGCAAAGTGCCTGGACATTTCTATATTCATAAATGCAAATCATCTACCTGTGTACATCACCTAAGGCATACAGTGCATTGCTAGCGCTTGTGCATTATGCATCATATGGCAATTTGTGTTTATCTTGCAACACAAGGGCCAGCTTGGGCCCTCTTTGAAAAAAAAGAAAGCAAACTACAGGTCAGCGAAAGCCAAACCGGCCACTGCTCCACAGGGAGCTGCAGTAAAACAGCCAAAGCCCTGGTGAACAGGGTGCGGTAGCCTCAAAATATGGGGAAAGCAAGTGGCCCTCTGGTCTGCTTTGCAGCAGGAGGTAGGCTGGCCTTCGCAGAAAGCCAGGCAGTAACGCCAGTCTCATGCAGTGGGACAAGCACTGGGCTGGGACTCTGGAGACTGGCGTTCATTCCTGGCTCTGCCAACTGTCTGCTGGATAACTGGGAGAAGTCACCTCCCCATCAATGCTTCAGCTTCTGCCAAAGGAGATAACGACACCACCCCGCTCTCTGCAAAGTGCTTTGAAACCTATAATAAAGCACTATATTTGATAATGATTATTAGCTGTGCTTCTAACATGGCTTGCTCAGAAGGCACGAGGCCCCAGTCAAGCTCCTGGGTGACCCCAACTCACCGCCCAGGGGTGGCAAAGGAGAGAGTGGGAGGACAGAGCAATTGATGCTGGTGGGTTTATGTCCCCACGGCTCTCCACAAGACAAGCCTCCTTGACCCACTCCCAAAGACGGAAAGACCCTCCGAACAGATCACCGGCCCAAGGCTTGGCTTTGGGGGATTGGCACGGGACGATAACGACTCTGCTACCTTGCACCATTGGAGCGAGCAGTAGGTTTCGTCTCTTCAGCAGATGCTCCACTTCCCTCTTTTGCCCACTGCAGGAACCATTAACGCATAACCGGCGGCTTAAAAGTCACGCGATGCAAGTGCTGGGAACAGAAGCTCATTCAGGACAAGTCTGGGTATCGGTATTTCTCCTGCCTCCAGACCAAAAGCTTTAGGAATAAAAAAGCAAGGATGGGCAGAATATCTGAATCCTAAAGGAGAGAGGCAGACAAAGCATGTTATTCATGAAAGGGAACAACTGCGAGCGTCTGGGTGAACGATGCATACGCTAGTAAAAATGCTGGAAACATATGGAAGCAATAAGCTGTCCTTTTTTTCCCCCCCTCAAAGCAGGGACAAATGTTTCAGGAATTGCTGTTCCTCATCCGTGTGCTACACTGCAAATATTGCTGTTTCTGCTCTTTGGGGGTAGTACAGTACCAGTAATCCAAGCGAGGACCAGAACCTGTCCTGGGATGCATGTCTGCATGCCACTGACGTCCTCAAGCATGCCTCCCCGGGGGTGGATCTGGCTCCAGATGCCTGTAGACTTGGGTTAGGGACTAACAGAAAATGACTCCTGGCGTTATTAGTAGTTCTGCTATTTTAGGCCCTCCCGGGGATGGGACAGGGGGTTTGCTGGGCAGACCACAAGACAATCCCCACCCTAAAGTGTTTCCAATCTAAAGGAGCAGGACTGGGAAGGAAAGAGGGACAGAGAAAGGAAAGGACTTTCCAATGTCACCAGGACCCAGGGCTCCTGCCCTCCAGGCCAATGCCTAGCCACTGACTCACTGCTATAAATCTGCAATACCCTAAGGCACCATCCGCCTTATTAGCCCTACCCACAGGATGTCATTCATTAACACTGAATACGGCCACACCAAACGCAGTGACTAACAAATAGCTGGCCTCCTTTTAAGTATTCTGCTTTAAAGTACATAACTACCAGGCAAACGCAAATAGAAGCCAAAACTATGCAACAATTTCACCAGCTCAACCCCTAGTTCGTTGCCATGTGATTTAGGGGCTGGGTTATTATAGGGTACACATAATAAGCAGAGAAAAACCCCAGAAGATAACACTGCCGGCGAACACATGACGCCAGTCAAAAACAATATTAGTGATACTTAACATGGTTGTAAAGTGGAAGAATAACTATGGCAACAAACATGTCCGGCGAGAGTTTGGCTACCTTTGCACAACCTCTCTTATCTGCCTGTCTCTCGAAGGATTTTCCACTGCCGTTTATCACCGCAGTATCTGAGTGCTTTCCCTACTAAAAATAACAATAATAAGAAATATATATATAAATCAGTAGTGATAGACTAATAGACTCGGTGAAATCTCTGGCATTTCTTCCTTGTTGGGGTCAAAGCCCTGCTTGGGGGGGATATTATTGGAGGGGAAGCACACAGGGAGCTGAGAATAAAAGCCTTGTTTGAACCGATGCCGACTGGTTCTGCCCGGTTCCGAGCACTTTGAACCGGTTCCGGATCCGGATCTGACCTGTCAGAACCAGTTGGATCCTGATGAAGCCTGTCGTGACCTCTCTGGACCGATCAGATCCTGATCAAACCAGTCGGGACTGGTTAGAACCGCTTCAAACCGGTCGGGACCATTCAGATCTGGTTTAAACCGGCTGTAGCTGCTTCAAACACAAACAGGTCAGAACTGGTTCAGACTGGTTAGAACTGGTTCAAACTCAAACCATTCAGAACTGTTCAGAACTGGTTCAAAGCTTTATTCAAAGCGGTCAGAACTGGCTGCAACTGGTTCAAACTCAAACCAGTTAGAACTGGTTGGAGCCAGTCGCACAGGTCAGAAGTGGCTGGTACTTTTTCAGTCTCGAACCAGTCGGAACTTGTTAGAACCAGTTCAAACTAGTCTGCAGCAGTTCAAACCAGTTCGAAGTGTTAGGAACGAGTTCCAACCATTCAGAACTGGTTCAAACCGGTTGGAGCAGGTTAGAACTGTTTGGAATTGTTTGGAACAGGTTCAAGCCAATTGGAAGCAGTTCTGACTACTTTGAACCAGGTCCGACCGATCTGAATCAATTCCAACTGGTTTTAACTGGTTCCCACCGGTTTGAACCGGTTCCAACTAGTTCAACTGGTTTGAACTGGTTCCAACTGCGTCTGGTAGTATCAAGACAACATTCTGGCGGCTGTCCCTACACTCTGTGGTATTGTCCTCTATCAGCGGGGGCCCCTTTTTGGCAATGTGCCACATATCGGCCCCAGACCCTCCTCGAGTCCCATCCAATCGCTCTCTGTTACTTTGTCAATTGCTCTGCTTTCTGCTCCCTGTCTAATGTGCTGCTCTGCTTTCTGCTCCCTGCCATAGCTGCCACTGTGCTGCCTCCCTCGTCCCCGGCCTGCTGCGTGCCACGCACAGGGGTGGCCCTTACCCCTTGTAGTAGCCATGCCACAGGTTAGCCCTCCCTGTCCTATACAATACGTTGAGACAAGGGCTGATACCTGTCCACCTGCAAAGTTATTTTTAATTCTTCAGACTAAACTCTTCTAAGGAAGGGCTTGTCTGCCCAAGGATGTGACCCCATCATAAGCTGTGGGTCGGGCGTGGAGTTTACGACTATTGCCTCCTCTGTAGACTCGGTGAAATCTCTGGCATTTCTTCCTTTTTGGAGTCAAAGCACTGCTGGGGGGGTTGGAGGGGAAGCACACAGCGAGCTGAGAATAAAAGGCTTGTTTGAGTTGCGAGAGGCCATGTGCGAGGAGAGAGGAAATACCTGCAAACAAAGTCTGTCTGGGGACGGTCAACACATCCCAACAGGGTAACACGCAGAAGCGTGTGTGTTTGCAGTCAACACTGGTGCAAAGTTGGCACGAACGGCAATATCCAATGGATCTTTAGCCGGGGTGAGGTCGAGACGCTTTCTTTCTCCGTCCCCCCATGGCACAAGCAGCTGGTTTCATTCTCCTGGCTGGAACACATTTGTCACCTTTCAGGTTTGCATATTCATACTAATTGCATTAGGAGGAGGCTATAAATTCCCTTCCCTTTTCTCTCCTGCGACCACCTCTTTTGCAAGCTTTTCTCTGGAAGACATTATGCAAAAGACACTTCTAATGGCCATTCATTCACTGAACTCCAGTGACAGCTTTATTTAACGCCAAAGCTGGTTAACAAGCTGAATAGCGGGCAGTTTAATGTAATGCAGATCTGATTAGAAAACAGCCACCAGACTTCCAAGGAGGTGGGGATTTTATTGAATTTGATTTTGCTTTCCTCACACAATGCCACCTTTCAAGTGCCACCGATATTAATGAGGATCCTGGTATTTACATTAATTTTCCGTCCTCGAGAATACAGCCCTGCACAGATCCAGTGCTTCACAGCCTCCCATGATAGAAAACCCATGCTACTGCAGAGTCACTTCACTGTTCAAGACCGAGAGGAAATTGCGGGTTGCACAGTCTGATAGCTGTGGCTTTGCAACACTGCACTGCTGAAATCACGTATCCCGATGATGGATTGAATTTAGTCTTTTTTTTTTTTTTTTTTTTTTAAATAAAGCAATCTATTTTTCTGCTTTTTTGGCTAAATCATGACAAACTGGAAATTTAAACTCTCAGCAGGCCTGGGATGAGTACTGCACAAAACTTTTATGGAGTTCGAGTGAGTGTTATGGATGGAGGCCTAGTTGTTAGGGGCTGGAAGGGACCTTACAGATCACCGGGTCCAGCCCCCCAGCACTTGGGCAGGAAAGACCGCTGAGATCAGGCGACCCCAGCAAGGCGGGTGTCAAGAGGCTTTCATATTCCTCTGTCTCAATTTAATTGAAATAGTAAAAATATAGATGCATTAACACAAAAAGTCCCTCCTGTGAGTACTGTGTGTTCAAAGTACTCCTTGGAGCATGCACTCATAATTTAAGAACAAAGTTGATAACTCTTATAAAACCAGGATTTATTTTTTCAAGTCACAGAGCGATCCTCTTTCCTTTTAAATCATTTTTTTCCACATTGTCAGAAGAGGTTTTATTCCGAAGTGGACATAGCTTTGAGGAACGTCACTTATTTTTAAGCGGTTTCCCTGGATCAGGAAGTACGCTGATGTTTCCAAGAATCGTAATTTTGGTCGAAGATCAAAACGACCTCCACATCTGAGAAAAGCGCCTTTTAAATGAGTGGAAAAGCCAAGAAACCTTTGATATCTGACAACGCAACTTTGCCCCTTGAATGAAATGGGCATATAGATCCAGCCTAAAATCGTGGTCAATTAGAAAACACATCATTTTGCATAACTGTGTAGACCCTGCACCATGCTTGCATCAGCAAGAGGGATGAATTCCTCCTTCAGTGTCTGCAAGCTTATAAATTCTTTTCTCCCCGAGGTACGGCGCAAATTCCCATCTTTGAAGCGCCAAGTCCAATTTACATTTATCAGCAAAACTGTACTGTTAAAGGATTATAAAACAGCTTATGAATCTCTAGTGGTTAATTGATCTGTGCTTGCACCCTTAATCCATGCAGCCCCTTGAAAACCAATTGTTTTCTTTCAATTTTATTCAGCACTTTAATGTGCTCAGTGCTTGTAAAACACCTCCCCCCCACACTGGAAAGGGTTTCTTCTCCGATGTGTGTGGGTGACCTACAGAAGTAAGCACGATTAATATTTGCCTACTTACATGTCCCTAATGGGAAAACAGACCTTTCAGCGGGATAAAGGGACGTATATCTTCTAAATGATTTGCTTTTAAGTAGGAAAATTACCTTATTATTTGTATATTTAGACCATTTGCATGTGCAAATGTGTGTACACACACCCATCCATGCTTTGCGTAAGACAGGAACAGCCAAGGAGTGCTCGAACTCCTACCCGAGGACGACTGCAGCAGACAGGGCCAAAGTACAGAGGGGCAAAAGCCAGCACCTCTTTCCCCTGGGGACGTGGCAGTAGCAGCTAAAACACGCGGCATCAGCTCAAATGCAGGAGAGGTGAGTCCCCAAACGGCAAGCCACGAGGGCAGGGGGCATAACCTGGCCTATGGCCCTGCTCTTCCTCTACGGTGGGGTAAGCAATTTAAAATCAGGCCTTCTGTGTGGATGCAAGAAGTTTCTCTCACTCCTGTAAGAGTCTGCAAACCCTCACGTCCAGCCACAATGTACGCCTCACCTGGAGGGCCGTGCCCAGTTTTGGGCCCCGTGCTTCAAGAAGGATGTGGACAATTGGGAAAGAGCCCAGCGCAGAGCAACCAAAAGGATTTAGGAGCCTGGGATGCATGAGGACAAGCTGAACAACTCGGGTTATTCAATCTGGAGAAGAGAAGACCCAGGGGGGATTTGATAAGTCTCCAAAGACCTGAAGGGCGATTAAAGAGAGGACAGAGACTGGCTTTTCTGCATGGCAGGCAGGAGCAACAGCCTCCAGCTTCAGCAAGGGAAACTGCGGCTGGAGATGAGGAGGAACTTTCTGACCGCACGGGCGGTCAAGCATCTGAACAGGTTGCCTGGAAAAATGGTGGCATCTCCACCCCTGATAATTGCCAAGAGCCTGCCGGGATGGCTCAGTCAGGGAGGATCCTGCCTTGAGCAGGGGGCTCTCCTAGACCACCCGGCCAGGTCCCTCGCAGCCCTGCTGCCCTACCGTCGGACAGACCGCACTGGCGGGTCTCCAGCTGCCCAACACTGAGGCATCATTAAAAAAAAAACCTGGAAACCTGCACAGGGTGTGTGCATTTTAACATTTAAAAAGTTTCTCAGGCATTATCCACTCAGGGGATAACGCCAAGCACCGAAAAAGCACTTTTCTTCCCTTCCCCAAAAGGGGTGCAATCAAAAAAGCACTTTTCTTCCCTTCCCCAAGAAAGGGGGTACAGTCAAAAAAGCACTTTTCCTCCCTTCCCCAAAAGGCGTGCAATCAAAAAAGCACTTCTCTTCCCTTTCCCAAAAGGGGGTACACTCAAGAAAGCACTCTTCTTCCCTTCCCCAAAAGGGGTGCAATCAAGAAAGCATGTTTCTTCCCTTCCCCAAAAAGGGTATAATCAAGGTATAAAAGGGGTGCAATCAAGAAAGCACTTTTCCTCCCTTCCCCAAAAAGGGTACGGTCCAAAAAGCACGTTTCTTCCCTTCCCCAAAAGGGGTGCAATCAAAAAAGCACGTTTCTTCCCTTCCCCAAAAAGAGGTGCAATCAAGGTATAAAAGGGGTGCAATCAAGAAAGCACTTTTCCTCCTTTCCCCAAAAGGGGTACGGTCCAAAAAGCACGTTTCTTCCCTTCCCCAAAAGGGGGTACACTCAAAAAAGCACGTTTCTTCCCTTCCCCAAAAGGGGTGCAATCAAGGTATAAAAGGGGTGCAATCAAGAAAGCACTTTTCCTCCTTTCCCCAAAAGGGGTACGGTCCAAAAAGCACGTTTCTTCCCTTCCCCAAAAGGGGGTACACTCAAAAAAGCACTCTTCTTCCCTTCCCCAAAAGGGGTGCAATCAAGGTATAAAAGGGGTGCAATCAAGAAAGCACTTTTCCTCCTTTCCCCAAAAGGGGTGCAATCAAAAAAGCACTTCTCTTCCCTTTCCCAAAAGGGGGTACACTCAATAAAGCACTCTTCTTCCCTTCCCCAAAAGGGGTGCAATCAAGAAAGCATGTTTCTTCCCTTCCCCAAAAAGGGTATAATCAAGGTATAAAAGGGGTGCAATCAAAAAAGCACTTTTCCTCCCTTCCCCAAAAGGGGTACGGTCCAAAAAGCACGTTTCTTCCCTTCCCCAAAAGGGGTGCAATCAAAAAAGCACGTTTCTTCCCTTCCCCAAAAAGGGGGTACACTCAAAAAAGCACTCTTCTTCCTTTCCCCAAAAGGGGTACAATCAAGAAAGCATGTTTCTTCCCTTCCCCAAAAGGGGTATAATCAAGGTATAAAAGGGGGTACACTCAAGAAAGCACTTTTCCTCCCTTCCCCAAAAAGGGTGCGGTCCAAAAAGCACTTTTCTTCCCTTCCCCAAAAGGGGGTACACTCAAGAAAGCACTTTTCTCCCCTTCCCCAAAAGGGGTGCAATGAAAAAAGGCACAGGCGAGGAGGAGCGAGCGGCAGGAGCCGCCGGCGGGCCCTGACTGCACACCTGCTGATGCCAAGGGGCGGGGGTGTGGGTGTGCGACCCCCCCGGGCGGGTCCTACCTCCACTTGTGCAGCGCGAAGCCCGGGCACTGGTCCCCGCAGGCGGTGCAGGGCTGTCCTCGCTCCGGCTCCGGCTCCGGCTCCAGCTGCGGAGACACAAGCGTGAGCGCGGCGCCCGAGCGGGGCCGCCCCGGGGCGGCGGGGGGCGGCGGGCGGGCTCCCCTTGGGGGTCCCGAGGGGCCGGGGGCACTCACCGCCCTGCCGCCCCGCCGCTTCCCCGCGCCGCGCCCGAACATCGCCGCGCCGCGCCGCGCCGTCCACACGAGTGCCGAGCCCGCAGCCTCGCACCGCCCGCGCTCCGCTCCGCTCCGCTCCGCCCCGCGCCCGCCCCCGGACCGCCCCGCTCCAATCCGCTCCGCTCCCCGCGCCCGCCCGTCGGTAGGGACCAGAGTGAACGCGCGACTGCCCTCATTAGGACACAAGAACTACCCAGGGAAGAGCAGTCCTGCGACCAGTGAGACAGCGCATACACCTTCAGGAGCCCGCTAATTCTGGCATGCCCCATCCAGCGCAGGGTGGCGAAGGCCGGCAGCCAGGCAGCACCCCTGGACATCAGGAGGGCGGATTTCATTGAGCGAAGGAGACTCATCGGGGAGGCACTGAGGTCCTGGAGGGGCGCGGAGTTGGGAGTCAACCAAGAGCGGTCGTTCCTGAAGGAGACGATCCTCCGAGCGCAAAGGGTGGCAATCCCAACACGGCTCCGCTCCCCCTCGGCTCACCAAAAGCACCCGGGACCGTCTCAAAGCTAAAAAGGAGGTGTACACCTGATGGAAGGAGGGGCCATCATCAAGGAAGAGTATACTCCATCGATGTATAACGGTGGAGTATACCTCCATCGCTCAGGATTGTAGAGGGACTGTCAGGAAGGCCAAGGCGGAGCTGGAACTGGGACTAGCGACCGGGATCAAAGATAACAAGTCCTTTCTTACATACATAGCGGATAAAAAGAAGGTGCCGGGTAGCATGGGGCCTCTGGGAAATCAGGTGGTCTTGCCAGACAACAAAGATAACTTATTTAACAATTTCTTTTCCTCCGTTTTTCTGAGCAGGGACCAAGTCATGCCCCGCACTCGGACCCCCAATGGTCCCAGAGGAGGCGCAGCCAGGCCCAGGGTCAGTGAGGATCTAGTCAGGGAACTTCTGGAGGGACTGGATGTATTTAAATCAGCTGGCCCTGACGACCTCCACCCCCAAGTGCTGAGGGGATTAGCAGAGGTCATTGTGGGACCCCTGGCACGGCTTTACGAGCACTCGTGGTGCTCTGGTGAGGTGCCGGAGGACTAGATGTGGTCCCCATTTTTAAAAAAGGGAGGAAGGAGGACCCAGGAAATTATAGGTCTGCTAGTCTTACCTCGGTCCTGGGGAAGCTGGGCAGGGAACAGCTGCAGGCAGACCTGGACAGGTTGGACAAGTGGGCAGAAAACAACAGGATGCAGTTCAACAAGGAGAAATGCAAAGTGCTGCACCTAGGGAGGAAAAATGTCCAGCACACCTACAGCCTAGGGAATGACCTGCTGGGTGGCACAGAGGTGGAAAGGGATCTTGGAGGCCTAGTGGACTCCAAGATGAACATGAGCCGGCAGTGTGACGAAGCCATCAGAAAAGCCAATGGCACTTTATCGTGCATCAGCAGATGCATGACGAATAGGTCCAGGGAGGTGATACTTCCCCTCTATTGGGCGCTGGTCAGACCGCAGTTGGAGTACTGCGTGCAATTCTGGGCGCCGCACTTCAGGAACGATGCGGATAACCTGGAGAGGGTCCAGAGAAGGGCCACTCATATGGTCAAGGGCCTACAGACCAAGCCCTACGAGGAGAGACTAGAGAAACTGGACCTTTTCAGCCTCCGCAAGAGAAGGTTGAGAGGTGACCTTGTGGCTGCCTATAAGTTCATCACAGGGGCACAGAAGGGAATTGGTGAGGATTTATTCACCAAGGCGCCCCGGGGGTTACAAGAAATAATGGCCACAAGCTAGCAGAGAGCAGATTTAGACTGGACATAAGGAAGAACTTCTTCACAGTTCAAGTGGCCAAGGTCTGGAACGGGCTCCCAAGGGAGGTGGTGCTCTCCCCTACCCTGGGGGTCTTCAAGAGGAGGTTAGATGAGTATCTAGCTGGGGTCATCTAGACCCAGCACTCTTTCCTGCTTATGCAGGGGGTCAGACTCGATGATCTATTGAGGTCCCTTCCGACCCTAACATCTATGAATCTATGAATCTCTGAGAAAATTATCCTGGCGCATGTCCATGAGAGGCCAGCAGAGGAGGTCATGCTTGGGACAACCAACACGGGTTCATTCGAGGCAGGTCCTGTCAGACCAACCTGGTGGCCTTCTACGACCAGGTCACAACATCCTTGGACACAGGTGTTGCGGTGGACGTAGTCTTTCTGGACTTCAGGAAGGCCTTGGACACTGTCTCTCACCCCATT
Source organism: Alligator mississippiensis (assembly GCF_030867095.1). NCBI lineage: Eukaryota > Metazoa > Chordata > Crocodylia > Alligatoridae > Alligator > Alligator mississippiensis. Next base: position 3,715,410 of record NC_081835.1, read on the forward strand.
CTCATTAAAAAACCAGGAGATTGTGGTGTCGATGCCTACGCAGTCAGATGGGTCGCCAATTGGCTGGAGGGCTGCACCCGGAGAGTGGAGGTGGACGGGTCTTATTCGACCTGGAGGGATGTGGGCAGTGGGGTTCCCCAGGCCTCAGTCCTCGGACCCGAACTGTTCAACATCTTCATCAGTGACTTGGACGAGGGGGTGAAAAGCACCTTGTTCAAATTTGCAGGTGACACTAAGATGTGGGGGGATGTGGGCATGCTAGAAGGAAGGGACAGGCTGCAATCGGACCGAGACAAGTTACAGGGGTGGGTGCATGAGAGCAGGATGGGTTTCAACTCTGACAAGTGCAAGGTGCTGCACCTGGGGAGGAAGAACCAGCTGCAGACCTACAGGCTGGGGAACTCCCTTCTCGTCAGTGCAGAGGTAGAAAAGGATCTTGGAGTCATTATAGACTCCAAGGTCAACATGGGCCGGCAGTGTGGGGATGCGGTCAGAAAGGCCAACCGCACCTTGTCACGTATCCACAGATGCATCACAAGCAAGTCCAAGGAGGTGATCCTCCCCCTCTATGCGACACTGGTCAGGCCCCAGTTGGAGTACTGCATCCAGTTCTGGGCACCGCACTGCAGGAGGGATGTGGACAGCATGGAGAGGGTCCAGAGGAGGCCACCCGCATGGTCAGGGGGCATCAGGGCAGACCCTAGAGGAGAGGCTACGGGACCTGAACCTGTTCAGCCTCCACAAGAGAAGGCTGAGGGGGGATCTGGTGGCCGTCTATAAACTGGTCAAGGGGGACCCGCAGGCAATGGGAGAGTCCCTGTTCCCCCGAGCACTACTGGGAGTAACAAAGAATAATGGCCGTAAGTTGATGGAGAGCAGATTCAGGCTGGATATCAGGAGGCGCTACTTCACAGTCAGGGCGTTTAGGATCTGGAACCAACTTCCAAGGGAAGTGGTGCTGGCTCCTACCCTGGGGGTCTTCAAAAGGAGGCTGGATAGACACTTTGCCGGGGTCATTTGACCCCAGCAGCCTTTCCCGCCTATGGCAGGGGGTCAGACTTGATGATCTGCTCAGGTCCCTTCCGACCCAACCAGCTATGAAACTATCATTAGGTCTCAGAGTGAACACCAGGGTTTAGGTTTGTTGTTACAGTGAACACCCTAGTTTGGACTGCAGAGAATAGGCTTCATTATGAGCTCCATCGTTAGGTCTCAGAGTGAACACCGCTCACACCTGTCTCGCATAAGTGCCGTCGTTAGGCCTCAGAGTGAACACCCTCCTTTAGGCTGGGGGTGAACGCCATTCTTAGGTCACAGACTGAACACAGTTCATATCTGTCTCGCCGTTAGTGCCCTCGTTAGATCGCAGAGTGAACACCTTGCTTTAGGCTGGGGGTGGATGCCATCATTAGGTCTCAGAGTGAACATCGCTTGGGTACGTCTCGGCATGCATGCCCTCATTAGATCTCAAAGGGAATGCCCTCCTTTAGGCTGGGGGTGAATGCCATCATTAGGGCTCAGAGTGAACGCCACAGATTAGGTTTTGCAGGGAACATTGTTGGTTTCCAGAATAAACTTCCTTGTTTGGGCTGCAGAGCGTCAGGTCGGGTGTGAGCGCCGTCGTTAGGTCTCCGAGTGAACTCCCTCCTTTAGGTTGCAGAGCTTAACTTCGGGAGTGAACACGGTCGTTACGTCTCAGAGGGAACACTGTTCATGTATGTCTCAGCCCTCATTAGGTCTCAGAGCGAACCTCAGGGTTTCGGTTTCATGGGGAACATCCTTGTTAGGTTCCAGAGTGAACGCCTTCAGCTTGAACACTGTCCTTTGGTGTCAGAGTAATGCTCTTGTTTAGGTCTCGTGGCGAATGCTGTTGGTAGGTTCCCGAGTCAACGCCGCCGTTTCGGTTCCAGCGGGAACGTAGCTGCTTAGGTCTCAGTGAACACCACCATTAGGTTCCAGAGTGAACACCCATGGTCATGCTCCAGAGTGAAGGATACAGTTAGGTCCCAGCATGAACTCGCCACGCAGAGCCAGCCACTGGAGGAACCGGATCCCCTGCCACACGGTACATATATTACACAACTCGCTAGCTCATCGCGCAATAAATGTAACCCAGCCGAAGTAAAACCAGTCACATGTGCAAAAGTTACTCCCACTCAGTAAGTGTCCATCCAACTACAAGAAGAGCCAAACAGCTACCAAGTCAGTGCTTGGAAATGTCTAACAGCTTTATAGCTGGTTTCTATCCAATTTTCACTTGAATGTGTAGCAGGGCCCTGGATTCTCAGCCGCCCCAGCCCCACTGTGATGGAGCAGTGTCTCCATCATCATTTCACAGGTCCTTGTTCCCATTCCCCATGTCCCTTTTCCCTCTCTTGCCTTTTTTTCCTTCCTTCTCCGCCTCATTGCTCTACCCCCACCCCCCACCCAAACTCAGAGCCGGCTACAAAAGTACCCGCTTGATATTTTTCATGGAAAAAATGGCTCTCTGCAGTTTTCAAGTGACATCCTTCATTGTCGGTCAACATTTCAGCGGGGAGAGGGGGGAGGTTGCAGAGAACACACAGCCCAAAGCCATGATTTATGGTTTGCAAAGATTGTTTTAACTTAACGTTTTCAGTTTGAGGGTTATAAGGGGTTGGTTCTCCAAACGCAGGCAACTTTTCCACCGAAAACTGCTGATTTCTAGGTTTTATTTAAACAAACAAACAGGGAATCTGGTCAAACCTGAAGCCTTGCACAAAAAAAAAGTTGCAGAGAAGTGCAAATCCCCCAGAAAGGCATGGACCATCCCTTCCCCGTCACCCTCCTGCTTCATCAGCCTCTTCCAGACTCCCCTTACCTGCTGGCTTCCCGGGCCTTTTTTCTAGTGGCAGGGAAGAAGGCATCCTTCCCATTTAGCCTCTGAACAATTTTGGATGGGACCCGGCTTAATCCCAAAACAGGCTTCCCACTCCATAATTGTCCACATATTAGTTATAATTAATAATGGCATGTGGTACGTGATACAAGAATAACGGCAGAGCCCACCACTCACCTCCACCCACACTCGGTGAGATCTCAGGGCATCGGTACCTTGAAAGTTCAGGCCTCGGGTCCTTCACATAAAACACCGGTTCAAACCCAACAAAACGACAGCACTTGCCGAGAAGCGATGCAGAACACAGATCCACGTGTTATGGGAAATGCCGCGAAGGTGACCTGCAAATTATTTTTAATTGCTTTTCCTGTAGCAACAGGTTCTCAGTGCCCTCAATAGTCTGGCTAATAAGGACGTTTCCTTTCACATTGTCACCAAAGTCAGGCAAACTTACAAAGGGTCATTCCCTGGTGGCAGAGCTGTCCTGAAAGCAGGGGACACAGCCCCTCTGAACACGGGTCCCCAGCGCATGCTGTCCTCCTCAGCCCCCTTACCAGGGCCATAGGGCAGGTGTTGCTGCAGAAAATTCAGAAGTTGGGCTGATTGCTTTTCATGGCAGGGAACCTGGCACCACCTGGGGATATTCAGGGCTGCTCTGCCTCTGGCACCCCAGGCAAACCCCTGGGCCAGAGACCTTGGTGGAAAGAAGGTGCGGACTTCACTCCTGCTAAAGGCATCTCTGGGATGTGGGAAACCTTATTGCATGCCTCCATCTACATGGAGTAAGAGTGGAGCCAGGGGTCTCCACAACCTCTTTGCAAGACAGACTTGCACCTGGTCAAACCCAGATCCTTGGGTATTCTCAGTACCAAACTCAAGGGCTTGACACATTGAAAAGCCCTTTTCAATGCTTGCACCAGCTCCTTGCTGCAACACAAGGGACTTTCCAGATGCTGCCACCATTTACTCTGGGTGGCTCATGGGATGGCCTGGCTTGGGCAGGCCTCAGTTGCTCTCAGCTTTCACTGAACCCAAACCAGTCCCTGCCTCACCTTTAAAATGCAAACTGAGGATGGGAGACATAAAGAGTGCACACGTTACAGAGTCTGAAACCAGGGTGCCCTGCTGTGAACTGCCCTCTTCTTTTCAATGGATGTTTCTTCCCATGAAGCTGTTAGCTATTTAACTGGACAAAATAAAAAATAGGAGGGTAGGCTCCTAAATGACTTGCAGCTGCATTGTTGAAACCCTGGGGCTCACATCTCTGGGGGGACATGAAGGAATACCTTGCAGCAACGGCAGCGAACAAATACATCGTCTAAGATCCAAGTCTGAGCCTTGTTCCTGCTACAAGTCTCCTGCGCTGTGTGTTTCATCCCAGAAACAGAGATGGTTAAATAATATTTGCCAAGCAACACATATGACAAATGGCTGGCGTTCCTTGCGGTGCTTGTTTGACATATTCCTTTTTTTTCCCACCTCATTCAATCAGCCCTGACTAGACATGGCAATTCTCATTGCAACCCTTCTGGGTTTTATACCTGTTCCTCAAGTTTTCTCCATTGCTGCACAGAAGAAATCAAAGCTCATTTTCTTTCTGAAGTACACTGATGAGAGGAGCAAAATATCAGGAACCTCCTTTCTCCTTTTGCTCTCTACCTGGTACTTGTTGCAGAAATAATTGCAAAAAAAATTTTAAAAAATCAGAGAGAGAAAGAGAAGGTTAAGCACAGTCCTTGCCTTAATTCTTAATCAACAAGCTTGTTACACTGCAAAAATGACTGCACCTGGTCCTATGACTAAACACAGCAGTAACCACTCCAGTTACTGATTTTACCATGTGAACTGGAGCTTACTATGAGGACAGAGCATGGTGATTCAACAGCAACACGTTAGTACTCTTCACTGTCATTTCAGCTTGCCCATCAACATTTCTTGGGGAGAGATGGAGCTAAAAATCAGAGCTCTGCCCATCAACAGCCCTTTTCTGCCCTCTCCAAGGGACTAGGCACCTTGGGAGCATCTACACGTTCATTAATGCGCCGTAGTTATGGTGCATTGAATTTAGTACTTGGATAACCAAATAGTAAATCAACGCGCAGTAAGTTGCACTACTGCATAGTAGCGCTGGTGCATGGTTTTTTTGTGATGCTTACTGCACAGTAGTGTATTAGCACAGTTTTTACCTGCTGGCACACTACTGCGCAGTGTTATTAGGCTACTGTGCAGTTAGTGTCTCACGTAGACGCGCCCCTTGAGGGAGTAGCAAGGGAAGCTTGAAGAAAGCATTCACCTATATTACTACACAAGTGCAACAGTAAGGCCAGGAGCTCAGCTAGTGGAGAAGCCATCAGGACCCCTTGTCCCCAGGAGCTACACCCAGCACCTAGCCTCCAAAATGCAAACATTTCATACCCGACACCACGAACAGCCCTGAAGCCAAGTGGGCTCTGCTGCAGCTTGTGCCCTTTCTTGCCAGCCCTCCTGTGGTTTCAAATGCCAAGAGGTCCTGCTCAGGCAAGTTACCTGTGCAGCCATCTCTGATCCTGCAGGTAATAAACCTCTGGCTGTTATTGTGCAAAACCTCTGCAAAACTGAGAGAGAGCTTGGAAGCCAAAACAAGTGTCTTAAAATGCCCCTGCTGCTGAAGGATGGTCATATAAAAGAGGGAACTAATGCATTGCACAGTCTCACTTATTCAGCAAACCTCCTTCTCTGCGGATAAATACATGCCCTCACTTTGGGTCCCTTAGTAACAAGGCAATGCCATGCTTCCACTCGGGCCTGACTACCCTGTAGTTATTGGAAGAAGAAAAGATGAGACATAAAACCATAATTCAGTACAAAGAGGAAGAATTTCAGCCTGTACAGTGCTTAACAGAAACTCAGAATCAGATGAATCATGCCAGACTGCTTCATTTATTTTATTTTTTTGTACTCAGAGGTTTCCTGCTGCATATTCCATTAAATTCAAACTGGCAAAATGCACTTTGAACATTGGCTGCTTGGTTTTTTGGAGATGCACACGCTCCAAACGTCAGAAACAATAACAAAGTGAGCCTAGCAACTTTGCAGGCTCCTGCTGTATTTCAGCATTTCTGCGGTTTGCCGTACAGTTTCATGGCAATAATTATCGCCGCCTCTGACTAACATATGAGCATTTCATTCCCCTCTTTGTCACTTTTCTGGGGTATTTTGATGAAAACAGCTCTGGATAATTTTATAGCATGGGCCTGCCTCGATCGATACAGTCATTTGTATCGCACACACATTTTCTTTTTCCACCCACCCAGGAATGTGAAATGGGCCATTATGTACACACCAAGGTATTGCTAAGTAAGCCCCCTCCTTTTAACCTTTCGATTTTATTGTGTGAGTTGCTAGGTAACGGAATAAGATTTATAGTCATCTATTGTTAATTTTGAAGGCGGTCTTCAGTTGCACCATAAATAGCATTTGGGGGTCGACTCTGCACCAAGTGCGCAATAAAACTTACCAGCCAGTTGCATTGCGTGGAGACAAACGCCTTCTATGCAAGTCAGAGCCAAGCGAAAGCAGAAAACAAATTAAAAAAAAAATACCCCACCCCAATAAAATTGGAGCCATATGAGTTGCAAAGCTCTCCTGAGTTGATCCTCCGCTCTTGCCTTCATCAAATCCGATCTGCTATGCCCTCTGGTGCCTGCTCAGAGAAGTGTTGGTCTCACTTAGTGCAAGGCTGAAATGCTGTTTACTGCTGGAGGAGCAACTCCATCACGTCCCACGTAAAGACCCACACTGGGGGGGGGGGGTTGTTTTTGCATTTCTTGTCTTTTTAAGCTCTTAGTCACCAAGAGGAATGGCAGCTCCTCTGAGAAATACATGCACTTCCAACAACTACTGTGTAGGTTTCTGTTTGGGGTTATGTTATCTGGTGCATTTTGTTATTAAGGATTTGTGAGCAAATGTTCAACAGATGGGTTGTAAAGAGGCTCTGTGTTGGCATCGTGCATGCATGTGACACAGGCATTGGGTCTGTACCATGCCTTTCAATGCTCTCTAGCAAGGCTGCATCCAGGGCGGTCTCCTCCCAAGGGACCTTGGTTTGGAAGAACCAGGGTTTGTTTGGCAACAGCCCCAAAGGCCTTTCTTTCTTCAAGTCACCTCGTGTTTCACAATCATGAAGTCGGTCCAATAAAAAGATTGCCAAGCAAGTCATGCTCCCTGGCCAATCACAGCACCACTCCCCTAT